>NC_142935.1:42732481-42744981 GCF_046866305.1 Octopus bimaculoides | reverse complement strand
TTGTGATCAGAGTAAAATGCTAGGCAAAATGCTTAGCGGCATTTCATCCGTCTTTATGTTCTTAGTTCAAATTCCACCAAAGCTAACTTTGCCTTTTATCCTTTCGAGGTCGATAAAATAAGTACGAGTCGAGCACTTGGTCAATGTAATTGACTTACCATCTCCTTAGAAATTGCTTGCATTGTGCCAAAATTTGAAACCAAATTTATGATCAGAGTATTATATAGTGTATATAGTGATCAAGGTATTATATAGTGTATATATTTTAAATAGTGCCTTATTACATTTAATGTTGACTATTTTTCCATTTCTTTAATTTTCATTCCGAAATCTTTTGGATGACATGTGAAAAATAAACTCCCATTGAATAAGAAAAGTTCCTTTTTAATTGCTTTCGCGCTTGAGTTCAGCAGCATGTAAGGACTAGATTGTACTGTTGCAAACTTTTGCTTTGTATTGTTCTTTACGATCCGTAAGGCACCAACAAAGAAATATTTGCAACGCTGACAGCTACATTGGCCTCGGCGTCAAAGAACAGAGATCAGTGTACTATAAATATCTAGGAGCTCAATTCGGAGTATGCTGTATTGACTTTATTCCCAACATTTATGCTTCTGTCACTATTTCCCTCCTCCTGTTTATATCTTTTTTAATTATCTGGTGATATTTTGCATTATTTTGTCAATATATGTATAGCGTGCTATGTTCGATGACTAATGATTTAATGTCGACACTAACAATACATCGTTCTTAGCACGGGTAACTGGGTAATGGTCAAACATTTCTCTTCACATTTCTCCGTGAATTTATGATCGACGTAACGATTTTTAAAGCTGCTTCTACTTTTACAAATGTCAGCTTCACTTCTGTTGCTGTGCTATTCACTCAAAATTTTTCATTTGCTATATCTATAATAATAAAAATGAAATTCTGTCTGTCTGCCTGAGACCCCTGTATCTGAGTCTATATTTGCTCTACATAGACAAATATCTTTGTAGAATCATGATGATCCAGGGATTGAAAATCTGCCCTTCATTTGGTTCTTGAACATCCAGCATTGGGATCTGATTCAAAAGCATTTGGCTAGCTTTTTCTAGCAGGTAAAGCTTGGCTGATTCACGCCATTTTGGTAGCGTTTGACAGATGACGACAGAGATCGAGAGGAAAATAAATGACATTCACTTCGTTACTTTTACGTCGAGATAAGGACTTTGGGACAAATTGGCCAACAACTGGAATTCAACTTGGGACTGGAACAATAGAATGATTGCATTAAAGAATTAATTCTCATCCTTAATCTCTGATCAAGCACCACCGAGGCATATAGTCATTATAGACGTATCATAGTCATCCTATTTAGCTCTCTTTAGGTTTGGGCTGCCGGCTCAATTAGCCCTCCGCAGGAGCCATCGTAAAAGTCCGCACGGATTGTGGCTTTTATGCTAATAGATAATAAATTTTCTTAAACAGGTGGGTTTGTGTTGTTTCTCGGCCTTAAAGATAGCATAATCCGGTATTATGCAGCATACTCGCCAAAATCACTGAACGTTAGCATTGAGCAGTTTCATTGGAAACGTCTTTACTTAATTTTTAACATTCCTTCTGTTAGATTTTCCTTCGTTATGGCATAAAATTTGAAGTGGTGCAAAAATTATGTATTATTATATGAAGTATATACCCTTATGGTATAATAAAAATATACCAAAGACAATGTCAAAATTAAAAAAAAATGTTTCTCGCAGTAATATTGTGTTTTGTATATTGGTAAGTATTTAATTATAGATTACCTGTATACATTATAAATATTTTAGTTTTGCTTCATTTTTTTTATTGCAAGCTTATAAGCTGCACGTAATTACGTACTGTATTCAATTGTTTGCAAATAGGTACATGTAGAGTATTAACATCATACAGTGTTCTTCCAATTATTTCGTTATGAGTTTAGTATAGTACCATACTTAAAATAACAACACAAATATAAAGACACAAACGAATTAAATATAAGATTCAAATGTTAACTGAAAAATAATGAAACGGACCTGAAACGAAAGTTATCAAGGTGACGAGCTGGCTTGATCGTTAGCATGCCGGACAAAATGCTTAGTGGCATTTCGTTCGTCTTTACATAATGCGTTCAAATTCTCTCGAGAGGGGGATATGAGGGAGGAAGGGGAGGAAGGAATTTCCACATTTCAGAGAGGGGGATTTGAGGGCGGGAAGGGGAGGAAGGGGTGGAAGGAAAGTTCAACATTCCAGAGAGGGGGATTTGAGGGGGAAGGGGAGGAAGTAGAGGATGGAATGTTCAACATTCCAGAGAAGGGGGTTTGAGTGAGGAAGGGGAGGAAGGAATTTTCAATATTCCAGAAAGGGTGATTTGAATGGGGAAGGGCAGGAAGGGGAGGAAGGAATGTTCCACATTTCACAGAGGGGGGATTGTGGGAGGAAAGGAGGAAGGAATGCTCAACATTCCAGAGAGTGGTATTTGAGGGAGAAGGGGGGAAATGTAAGAAGGAATTTTCAACATTCCAGAAAGGGTGATTTGAGGGAGGAAGGGGAGGAATGTATGTTCAGCATTCCAGAAAGGGGAATTTGACGGGGGAAGGAGAGGAAATAGAGGAAGGAATTTTAAACATCCTAGAGAGGGGGATTTAGGAGGGAATGTGAAGATGGGGAATTCCGAGGTTGGGGAGGAGGCAGTTTATTTACTTCCTACAACGTTCCGAGGAAGGGGTGGAGGGCGATTGATTAGTTCCTGAGAAGTTCCGAGGAAGGGGAGGAGAGGGATTTGTTACTCCCTGGAAATTTCCAAGCATGGGGAGGAAAGGTATTAATTACTTCTTGTAAAGTTCCCAGGAAAGGGAGGCAGGGGATTAATTATTTCCTGGAAAGTTCCGAGGAATAAGGGGAGGGGAATTAATTACTTACTGGAAAGTTCTGAGGTGGGATGAATTAGAGTGACACACTGATGCATTGATGTTCGCATGTATATACACACACACACACGCACACACACACACACACACACACACACACGCACACACACATACATATATATATATATATATATATATATATATATATATATATATATATATACATCTATATGTATAAAGGTTTAAGGATGGCATAAAGACTGCTGTGAAGTCAATTGGAATGGCTCCAAAAGATATAGAAGCCCTCGCTTCAGATCCAGTTGGATGGCGAACAAGGGTGTGGAGTGGAGTGAAAGCATTTGAAGAGGCCAGGATGATGCAAGCAGGGCTCCAGAGATATTTAAGGAAAAATGTAAAGACTGAGAAGGTGAATGACAAGGACCTTTTTGTGTGCACAGTCTGTGACAGACCATGTCTGTCCTTGGCTGGTCTCAAATCTCACCTGCGAACCCATGGAAAACAAACCTCATCCAGCTATTCTGATTATATGTCTGTGCACACGTTTGAATGTGGTGTGTGCCAGAGGGTTTTCAAATCCAATGGGGGTCTTAAATGACATGTTAGGATCCAAAATGAGCAGAACTTACTTGCAGGTATTGGTAGTGCAAATCAGAGGTGCAATCTGTGTGGGAGTTTTTTTCAAAACACTGTCTGGTTTAAAAAGCCACATCAGACGCCATGAAAGGGCTAAGGTGTAGGTGCAGGAGGGGGTCAAACTCTGTTTAAGGAGTAGACAACCACCATATGTATATATACTAGCAGCTAAGCCCGGTTTCACCCGGTCATAGAACGACGCGAAGAGAGAAACGAAGACATAAAAAAGAGAAAGAAGTGGATACGAAGTGGCGTTTGGGCGACGGATCTTGGTAGAAAAAAAAAGAATGTCATGGTGAGTTAGTAAGGAGAGCAAAGCAAGACTGGAATTACATGGGCTGGCAGGACGATGAAAAAATTGCGGAGTTGAAATTGGAGCAGCTGAAGTTGCAGTTGTTATCATTGGAGTGCCTCTTGGTAGACAACATTCTTCGTCCTTCCCTCGGGTGCACAAATAGAAAGACCATGGGGACAGCCAACGTACAGTTGTGCGTGTGAGAATACTTGCTCTGTCAGATTCAAACCAACCGCTTGCACTGATTGTCCCTGCGCCTTGTTGATTGTCATGGGAAAGCAGAGTTTGATGGGAAATTGCATCTGTTTAAACTTGTAGGTCGTATCGGAGTGCGTAGGAGACATGGGAGTTATAAGTATGTCTTAGCAAGTGGCCGGTTCATTCAAGATTTTTGCCTACAGAACTCGGGAGCACAATTTTTTGATAATCATCTGCGTATCATTACACATTATTGGAGCATCTAAATTCCTTACCAGCATGATGAGTAGCGCGCCAACTTTCAGATGCAGTTCGTGAGCTGGTAGTTCTGCGGGTCCCTCCTTTTGTCAGATTTGTCATGGGTCGGTCGGTCTATCTCAGATACATAGGAAGCTGGATTAAATTTTTTATCAACACAGAGAAGCCAAAATAATTTTTTTCAATGTCCAAGGAAAGCCAAATCGCGAAAAAGTTTGAGAAATGCTGATCTATAACGATGGTTTTTATTTAGGCACATCGTAAAAGTAATTATAATGAATTGCTTAATATAAAGAAAAGTATGTTTTTTCAAGCAAATACAGTTAGAAAAAATATTTACCATTTCAAGTCATCACTAAAAACAAAGCTCATCAATTTTTGAATGAAATAATAATTTTATTCTTTTATTCTAAGTTGTAAATTTTGCCCGAGAAATAAAGCAAATAATCACCAAATGCATTGTTAGAAATCTGCAACTCGATAGCAAATATCCCCAAATTGATTAGAAATGCATACATTTAACAATAACAATGTTTTTGAGATTCCGGTTCGAATGACATGAGTGTTTTTGTTTCACTTTTGACACGTAATACTTAAATAGTGGAGGAGATATGATGTTGCTGTGGGCTGGAAGTATGCAAGAAGTTAAATTTGTTTTTGACTAAAGCACAATCGGGACCCTAAGTAAGGCATGTGTAAAATTTGAATGAATTTGGTTGTGTAGTTCTGGAGTTTTAGGGATTCATACAGACACACACACACACACACACACACACACACACACACACACACACACACATTCTCAAGTTTATATATATATAGATAAACAAAAAAGAATTGTTAGATGCTTAAGTTTTGTTCTGTTAGATAGTTGGAATTTGTTTGAATATCGTTATTTTCCCGCAAGTCACTCTTCACCGAAAGAATCTATGATCAAAAGCATTTCATTTGTGACCATCTATCTTTTTCTGAAGCAAAATGTACACGAAAGCATGTTATCCATGAAAGGAAGATGTAACTTAAAACTGGTATGCTGCTATTTCTTGCAATTCGAGTAACTATGCAGAGGCTCCCATTTTGGTTTGTGTTTGAATGTAAAATGTTAAAGTGAATAGAGTTATTTACAGAGGTCAAGACTGCACAGCGTTGATAGTCACACTGACGACATTGTCTCGCAGCTACCATTGACGAATACATGTACTGTCAATACATGCTATCTCACCCCCTTCTTCTCTTACAATATATACACCACACCTCTTCATACTATTACTACTACTACTGCTGCTGCTGCTGCTGCTGCTGCTACTTTCCAACGAATTCTGCTCAGATACACATTTATCCATTCACCTCACGAAGCAATAACTCCTTAAATCTGTTTCTCCTCTCACCTTATTCTCTGTTTTACGTTCTGTCTGTCTGTCTCTCCCACTACCCCCTCTCTCTCTCCTATAACTTTCTCGCTCTTTGCTTATTACGAGCGCGAGTATGTATAAAGTATATAGCATGTAAAATAATCCGTCTTACAAACAAAACATGGAAGTAAAAATATGAGTAGAATTAAATTATCGAGAGGGAGTCGACCCTTCGAATTTTCGGTGCTCCAGCTTTCCAGTCTCCTGCTTTCTTTTCTTTTTTAACTCTCGCGTAATTAGCAAAACTGTCTCCTGCTATACATCATCGGTCTGACTGACTTCGTCTTCGTTCATACGATGAGGTATACAACCGATAAAGTTATGCGATCTTCGGGTTCCTTAGGATTTGGAGTTACACACAACCATCCTACTGGCTAAATTTTATTGTAGGTTACTTCTAAGTTCACTTTGTTTTGTATTTTTCAATGTATAACTGCGAACGTTTATACTTTGGCATTTTTAGTGGCTGTTTAATTGTTATATCTTCCTTTCTTAAACTCTGATTTCATTTTTAATTGAATAACGTGCATTTGGAAGGGATGTATTTAATTTTATTTTCCTCATCGAAGTTGCTAACACCTTTGTAACTAGTATTCCAATATCCACTGACGTAACCAATTTGAAATGCGAACAACGAGGGAACATATAGTTGAAGCGAACGAAGTTAATAAAGAACCTTTCTTTCACTACAAGAAATGGAGTGAAGGCTAATAAATCAGGGTATTTTGACGAATGTAATTCGCATTGTTTAGAAGTAATCATTTGGAGGTGCAATGGCCCAGTGGTTAGGGCAGCGGACTCGCGGTCGTAGGATCGCGGTTTCGATTCCCAGACCGGGCGTTGTGAGCGTTTATTGAGCGAAAACACCTAAAGCTCCACAAGGCTCTGGCAGGGGATGGTGGCGAACCCTGCTGTACTCTTTTACCACAACTTTCTCTCACTCTTACTTCCTGTTTCTGTTGTGTCTGTAATTTAAAAGGTCAGCCTTGTCACACTGTGTCACGCTGAATATCCCCGAGAACTACATTAAGGGTACACGTTAATTTCAGGCTGTTCTGTTGATCGGATCAACTGGAACCCTCGACGTTGTAAGCGACGGAGTGCCAACAAGAAGTAATCATGCATTATCCCGAAGTTACGAGATTTCAATGATGCGGCTCTTTGTTTTTAGAATGACATTGTGGGGTAAGTGTAAACGGCCAGATACTCCGAATTGAAAGTGGAAGTGGCAAGACTGTATGGAATGCGAGAGGGTAATGTAAAAGTGATACCACTGAAGATCGGAACGTTGGGCTCAATCTCATTGAAACTTCAAGACATCTTAAGGCAACTGGAAATCTCATGCAAGATTGATGTCTTGAAAAAAGCAGCCTTATTGGGCACAGCGCACATCTTAAGGAAAGTATAATCTGTCTGAGGTCCTTGTTATGACTTGACAGATGACTAAAGACTCCGGTGCATTTTTATCTGCACTGTGTTACGGAGGAATAATAATAATACAACCACCTCCTCTTCATGGATGATTTGAAACTGTATGGCAAAGATGAGACACAAGTGAGTTCCTTGGTCAACACGGTCCTCTGTTTTAGTACTGATATTAGAATGGAATATGGATTCAAGGAGTGCGGAATAATCTACCTAAACGGAGGCAAGGTACAGTCCCTAGCAGGGATAGAATTACCGAATAAAGACTTGATAAAGCAAATTGAAACGATATGATACAAATACCCTGGTGTACTAGAGTTCAACGAGATAATTGAAAAGGAAATGAAAGAGCAACTGAAGATGGAGTATTTCCGAAGACTGAGGTTGGTGTTGCGCTCAAAATTGACTGGGTGGAATAAAATCCAAGCAGTTAATACGTGGGCGATAGCATCACTTCGGTATGGAGCGGGAATTATAAAATGACAAAAAAGAGAAATGAAGAAAATGAATATCAAGACCAGAAAAATGTTTACAGTACACAGAACCTTCCACCCTAAGAGTGATACCGATAGGCTGTACTTGTCCAGAAGGAAGAGTGAGAGAGGTTTGATCAGTCACCAGGATTGTATCGAAGCAGAGGAAAACAGCCTAGGGTGATATATAAAATATGCCGTGGAGCCACTGTTGAAATAGACGAAGAAGATGTAATCAAAACTGAAAATTGTGTAACTAAAGAAAATTTAAACAAGAAATGAACAAGCAAACAAAAACAAAGAAGAAAAACCATGTAAGTAAAGAAAATGTATGGTCAGTTTGCAAGAGATGTGAACGCCAAGACAGATACAAAGGACCGGTGGCTATAGATGAGGAAGAGTGACCTGAAGATAGAGACAGAAGCACTCATATGCACAGCTCAAGAACAAGCGTTAAGGACCAATTATATGAAGTCCAGAATTGACGACACTACCGATAGCGACAAATGCAGAATGTGTGGGGAGAGAGGTGAAACGGTATGGCACACCGTTAGCGAATGCCCAAAATTAGCAAGTGTGACGGTAGAACACCCACAAAACTCAGCATAACTTGGAACTGCAAGAATTCTTCGCAGAGTTCTTGAAGCTTGACAAATAAACAAGTGTCACCTTAGTCTGCTGGTAGTTGACAGCTGACACTTTCCATCATACCCAGCAAAATAAGCCGTGAGTTTTCATCACATAACAAATAATAATAATAATAATAATAATAATAATAATAATAATAATAATAATAATAATAATAATATTTATAGGATTGAGGTTACTCCTCCAGGAAATACAGAAGCAAAAAGGAAGAGTGCCATTGTTATTATTGTTGATATTTCGACATCTCGTGTGTCTTCCAAGGGTTCAAAACATAAACTAGTCACTCTACTTCATTTTAATAATAATAATAATAATAATAATAATAATAATGATGATGATGATGATGATGATGATGATGATGATGATGATGATGATGATGATAAAAAAGTAATAATAATAATAATAATAATAATAATAATAATAATAATAATAATAATAATAATAATAACTTCTTAAACCAAAACACCTGCGTGGGATGGTGAATGGATGATTAGTTAACTTCATTTCAATAGTGTATGATCGCCCCTCGGAAATATTTCAATTATTTTTTTGATTTCGTTCTGTAGCTAAATTTGTTCGGTCCATATCATCCGAACACGAATGAAATGCGGAAGCAAGGACATCACGGTGTTTAATCTCTGAAAAGGCAAAAATGCCTCTGAAAGTCCAATGAAAGAAAACTAAAAGCAAATAAACAAACTGATACTGCGAAAGTTACAAGAGCCTTAAGTATACCCCAAGTGCATAGCTTGGTATCATTACATGCAGCAGAGGCATCATTAAGTTAAAATAGCCATCTGCGTATCATGTGTAGATACGTCATGAAAAAGTGAATTAACTGCGATATTTGTTCGAAAATATCTTTTATGGACGCACTCTGTTTAAAGGTACAAATATATCTGTGGCAGACAAAAACTATCGAGCGGCGGCAAAGGCAGCAGCCGCGGTTCGAATGTGAAATGGGCATTTGTAACTCGTTGAAGTGTGTTAGTCGCATGTACACAATGCAAACCCTATGCTAAAACACATATGTATGTATGTATGTATGTATGTGTGTATGTATGTATGCATGTATGTATGTATGCATGTATGCATGTATGTATATATACACGTATGTATGTATGTATGTATGTATATTTAAACACATGTTACAATGAAGTAGAGAAATTTGAAAAGACAACACGAAACCGGTTATTTCTCCTAAATACAATGTTTATATACCAAAAAAATGTTATAACATTTTTCTGACATAATTTAAATATATACTTTAACCATGTAACACAAGCCTTCTGTAGTTTGTTCACTCTTATTATCTTTTATATATATATATATATATATATATATATATATCATTAGGTACAGGCGTAGCTGCGTGGTAAGAAATTTGCTTCTAACACACATGTGTATGTGCATGTGCATCATGCGTGTGTGTTCGTTTGTGTCTGTCTTTGTACCTCCGCTGCCAGCGATTGACAACCGGTGTTGCTGTGTTTATGTCCGCCGTAACTTAGTGGTTCGACAAAAAAGGTTATAAATTAGGTACCAAGCTTAGAAAGAAAATAGATACTGGGACCGATTCATTTGAAGAAAATTCTTCAAAGCAGCGCCCAGCATGCCCGCAGTCTAATGACTAAAACAAGTAAAAAATAATACATACAAATATATAAGTATATATATGTATGTAGGTATATATATATGTATGTATGTATATTTATATATATATATACACACACATA
Source organism: Octopus bimaculoides (assembly GCF_046866305.1). Classification (NCBI taxonomy): domain Eukaryota; kingdom Metazoa; phylum Mollusca; class Cephalopoda; order Octopoda; family Octopodidae; genus Octopus; species Octopus bimaculoides. Next base: position 42,735,009 of record NC_142935.1, on the reverse strand, counting down.
TACATACGCATACACACTCACACACACATACATATACATACATATATACATATATATATAGATAGATAGATAGATAGATAGATAGATAGATAGATAGATAGATAGATAGATAGATATGTATATTGATCTAGACATGTGTATGTGTGTGTTTGTTTGTGTGTGTGTGTGTGTGTTTGTTTGTGTGTGTGTGCGTGTGCGTGTGCATGTGCTGCCAGGGAAATAAATGGAAACAAACATAAATATACCTGACGGGAAACGAGTGATAATTTGATATGCATAGAATGGAACAAAATCTCTCGTGTAGAAATCATGAACGACATCACCATTAAAAGAACCTTCTTCATCGCAGTAAGAGCAATGTACTTCAGAAAACCGAAGAAGCTCGCACAAGTATGTTTCCAAAGGGAGATGACGAGAACCATTGAAGTACATTCACACGTATCTGTATGTGTATGCGTGTGTATGTTAGTGCATGAGTGTGTGATGGTAATCTATGCGTGTGTGTGTATATGTAAATACGTAAGTGTGTATATTTTGGTATATGTGTGTGTGTGTGTTTAAATATATGCGTATATATGTATATATATATATATATATATATATATATATATATATATATATATATATATATATATATACATGTACATATTTTTGTGTGTGTATATATATATATATATATATATATATATATATATATACATATGTGTATATACATATGTATATGTATATATATATATGCATAGACAACATACGCACACATATAAAATAACACACACACACACATACATATGCATACACATACACGCACTCACATAAATATATGTGCGCATACATGCATATATAAGCACACATACATACATAGATACATACATTGATACATATATAGATATATGTATACATACATATACATGTGTTTATGTGTGTGTGTGTGTGTGTGTGTGTGTGTGTGTGTGTGTGTGTGTGCATGTGTATGTGTTTGTATGTATATACAGAAAGTGGAAGAGAAAGAACGAGACAAAGAATTAAGGAAAGAAGGAAAGAAATAAAGAAAGAACGAGAAGAAGAACGAAAGATAGAAAGAAGAAATATGAAATTATGAAGAAAGAGAGTTTGAGGTATATGCTTTTAGTTTCTCTTCCAAGTTGGACATTTGCTATGTGACGTTGGAAAGCTACTTAAGCAACGGCGGAACAACTACCAAAAACGGTCACTTGAAGGAAAGAACGTTCGTTTCGTCAGACTGAATACCATCAGACAGGCTCGGTTGCAATTCTGGTATTTGTAAAAGACTAGAAGATAAGATTATGGAAGCTGCAAAAATAGACAGAGGAAATAAAATGAAAAACAAACTAAGAACGAAATAAGTAAAACATTAGATTATAAAAAAAGATATTTGAAATAAGCAGACGACAGAGAGAAGGGGAGAAATTTGAGAAAGCGGACTGAATGAAAGAAGTGCTGAATGAAATAAAAATGACAATGCAAGTTTCTTTTTAAGCGGATTTGTGGTTGTCGAAATCTGACGTAAGTCCGAATACACAGAGGCGACAGTGCCAGCCAGGACCAATCGGGAGAAGTTTTTAGAATAGCAAAGATAAAAAGATAAAAAGATAGATAGATAGATAGATAGATAGATCTAGTGTGATGTTTGATAAAGAATTACCAGTCAGATTTTCGTTTGTGAGTGGAGACATGTTCAATTGTATTCTGTTCAATTTCGTTTCGTTTCATTCTTTCATGTTTTTCGAAGTTCTTTTTCTCTTTTTAGTTTTGTTTTGTTCAGACTATTATTATTTATGTTGCTGTTAGTATTATTAAATAGGATGGTGGATCGCAAAATCAGAAGAGAATCAGACAAAATAACTTCTATGTTGTGAGTTCAAATCTCACCGGAATCCTGTATGCTTTTCATACTTTTGGGGTCGATAAAATAAAATGACAATCAAGTGCAGGTGTCACTTTAATGCATCCTCACTTTAAAACAAAATTGAGAAGCTTTGTGCTGATATTTGGAGTCATTGTTGCTATAATTTTTCAGTGACGGATGGCAAATTTGGCGGATTGCAGTAGAAAGCGTCTCATGATATTTAATTATCTCATTACGTTTCGATTTCAAATTCCGTGGAAGTTGACTTCCCCTTTGCTCATTTTGCTGCCATTAACGTAAGAGCTCCTGTCAAATAAAGGTATTATTGTAAACCTCTGTGGCATTTTCCAAGACTATTCATTGTCTTGCACTATGTTACAACCTATTACAATGATAAAATGCTACAATTATTCATAGTTTCAATTTTCATCTGACCGGGATGGAGCGTCTACTTTTTCATTTCTTGGTCATAAGAGCCATCTGCGACCAACATTCTGTGTGGGCACTTGGGCATGTTATGGTTGATTGTGCATAGGCATGCGTGGAAAGTGCAACGCCTACAGAGATTCCTGGACAATGATGGTCGTTTGTGAAGAATGTTTCCCTACTGCTAGTATTTTTGAAGGAGGTGCAGACTTTGTTCAAGTGAAAGGCAAGATTG
>NC_142935.1:42719981-42727481 GCF_046866305.1 Octopus bimaculoides | reverse complement strand
ACTGAGCATTGCAAAGCAATTTCTATTGCAAGGCATGAAATATTAAGATATAGGATCATCCGAAATTTTGAAAATTTTCTTGCACATTACCTCGTATCCAACCTAGAACTAATTTAGAGAGGATTGTTGGTATTTGACATCTACTTTTAGCGTATAGGCGCTGGCATTCCAGAGCCCTTAGTTATAATTATATTTTATAATTACTTAAAAAATAAATAAATGTATGTATATGTGTGTGTGTGTGTGTGTGTGTGTGTGTGTGTGTGTGTGTGTGTGTGTGTGTGTGTGTGTGTGTGTGTGTGTGTGTGTGTGTGTGTGAAGTCGTTAGAGCGTCGAGCTTACGATCGTGAAGTTGTGAGTTCGAATACCGGACCGGGATGCGTGTTGTGTTCTTGAGTAAGACACTTTATTTGACGTTGCTCCAGTTCACTCAGCTGTAGAAATGAGTTGCGACGTCATTGTGCCAAGCTGTATCGGCCTTTGCCTTTCCCTTGGATAATAATGGTGGCGTGGAGAGGGGAGTCTGGTATGCATGGGTGACTGCTGGTCTTCCATAAAAACAAACTTGCCCGGAATTGTGACTGGGAGGGTAACTTTCTAGGTGCAATCCCATAGTTAGTCATGACAGAAGGGAGTCTCAGCATATATATATATATATATATATATATATATATATATATATATATATATATATATAGATAGATAGATAGATAGATAGATAGATAGATAGATATAGATAGATAGATAGATAGATAATATAGTATAATATAAATAAAATATAAATATCTGCAAATATACATAGATATATATACATACCTACATATATATGTATATAAACATGCATATATGGGTACAGGACATAAAAAAAACGTAGACAAAATGAGAAACGAGCCAGTATCGCAGGAACCAGAAAAAAACAGTTAAAAACAGAAAAACAGGGCACCATGTAGTTGGGAAGCAAGCTTCTTATCACACATTCACTCTTGCACCTATGTATATATGTGTGTATATATATATATATATATATATATATATATATATATATATATATATATATATATATATATATATATATATATATATATTTGTTTGTTTTGCAAGATTTTTGATGCGAAATCGTGTGTTGAAACAGATGTTGTTGTATTTGGGGATGGTCATATTCCCAGTTTAGCCAATTACATTACATTACATTACAAGCACTTACAAAGTATAGACACACATAGAAGGATACGCATGCGGAGACACATGCAATAGAAATACAAAATACAAAATGGCTGATAGTTAGCAAGGTGGGACACACATAAGAAAGAAGAAAGCAAAGGACCACTGATGAGGTCACAGAAGTGTGACGAAAGAACTCTGGCCGAAATAGGATTAATGTAATGTAATGTAATATAAAGCTGAAGCAAATTAATACCAAATATACAGTGCGTGTGTTTTTATTGGCTAAATTGGCAATATGACCATATATATATATTAGGGACAAAATCCAAAATTACAGGTAAAAACTCAATTAAAATCAATTTATAAAAAATCAAAATGAAATTGAGCTTTATAGATAAAATATATATAAAATATATAGTTTTAGGGAAAATAACCAAGTTTCAAGAACTCATCGATGAAAATCCACTATTACATATAGAAAAATCAACAATTAAAAGCACAATAAATGAGTATAATATAAAACAAAGGAAATATCATAAGATAAAGAAAATAAAATGACTACACTTGTTTCATAACCTATTTTCAAATAGAAAGGAAATTTAAATCAATTAAAATCAATTAAAATCAATTGAAATTATCGAAAATAAAATCTATTCAAAAATATAGCTAATCTTCAGGTCAATAATTAAAATAAATAAATATATATATCTCAACCAACAATAAGTACCAAATGAATTTCATTCATTTTTTAAAATATTATTCTTTCATTCATGTTTTCGTATTCTATTCTCTATTTTAACGTAGTATTTTCGCGCGACTTCTTGCTTAAAACGCTATAGCTATTAGATAACGTCTTAGTTTCAGTTTGAATTACGGAAAAATATGGATAAGTACTGTTTTTAATTTGCTAAAGATTTTCTACTATTTGAAAATAATATGTATTCTTGTTTTTTATATTATTCATTTGGTTCTTTAAAGATTATTTTTAATAGATAACTTATTTAACACTAAATTATGTAGAAGTTATAGTTTCATTTCAATACAATATTAGAACTTCAATTTGAATAGTGTTGATATATTTTCGATTGTTTTTGATTAATAATATTATTGTTTATAATAACGTTAAGGTTTTTTTTAATTAAAACTTTGTATATATATATAAAGTTTAGTCTTTTATTCTTAATAATTTTTTCTTTCCTAATTTTTTCATTCATAATTTTTTCATTCATAATTTTTTCATTCATATTTTTATTTTTACGTTTGTAGAAATTAATATTCTTGTATTTTTCTATTATTCAATTGATTTTTAATGATAATTAAATAAACGTTTTTAGTTTTAAATAGTATAGCTTTAACTATTACACCGGTTAAATATGTACTAATGTTATTTTCATTATTATTTTAAACGTAAACTTCGTTCAAATTGTATTTAAAACAATGATAATTTAAAACAATGATAATCTATGTAAGCTGGTTTTTGTATATAATATATATGTTAGCATATATTATTATGGATGAAGGGATGATTATTGAATGTTTATTATTTTGATATTTTGATATTTTTAATAATTTTTCTATCTTTATAAATAAGTATTTCATATAAATTCATTTGGTACTTATTGTTGGTTGAGATATATATATATATTTATTTTAATTATTGACCTGAAGATTAACTATATTTTTGAATAGATTTTATTTTCGATAATTTCAATTGATTTTAATTGATTTTAATCGATTTAAATTTCCTTTCTATTTGAAAATAGGTTATGAAACACGTGTAGTCATTTTATTATCTTTACCTTATGATATATACTTTGTTTTATATTATACTCATTTATTGTGCTTTTAATTGTTAATTTTTCTATATGTGATAGTGGATTTTCATCGATGAGTTCTTGAAACTTGGTTATTTTCCCTAAAACTATATATTTTATATATATATATATATATATGGGAGAATTTACGAAAAAAAACAACAACAGACGAGGACAGGTGGTGTAAAAAACAAAAGGTTGTATTAGTTTGACGCTCGGAAATACAAAAAGTCTTTAACGTTTCGAGCTACGCTCTTCAACAGAAAGAATACAGAGAAAACAAGGAGAATAACACGGAGAAAAAAATTGAATGTTTTGGTCAGTGATCAATCATGGCGATATATATATATATATATATATATATATATATATATATATATATATATATATATATATATATATTAGCATAAATACCCGGCGTTGCCTGAATTAAAGAAAAAAGTATTCGTACAGAATAAATTTATGAGTTTCTATGCCACAAAATACTGTTAAAATTTTTTTTTACTAGAACTTTCTTGTTTGTTCCAATAATCTTATCAGTGGGCATTTTTAAGTGTCAAAACGCTAGCTTCTTCATTCAGCACTGAGACAACATAAAGTAGTGTCGTAATAATGGCGAAAAGTAAAGAAATCACAAATTCAGTGAAAAACTTAATTATTGAACAGTGGAAAGCAGGTAAAAGTTACAGGAAAATATCAGAGACCTTTTGTATTCCATTTTCTACCATATCTTCATTTATTCAAAGATATAAAAAATCGGGAACTGTTGAAAACAGAATAAGATCCGGTGCACCACGCAAGATTTCCCCTAGATCTTTAAGAAAAATGAAGTGAAGTATCGAAAAAAACGCAATGATCACCAGAAAGGAGTTGCAAAAAGATTTGTTAGCTTCAGGAACTAGTGTTACACTATGAACAATCAGCAATGAACTTCATAGGAATGAACTGAAGTCATGCTCTCCTAGAAAAACTCCACTATTGACTAAAAGGCAGAGAGATGCCCGTTTAAAATTTGTTTATGAACATAAAGATAAATCTGATACATTCTGGGAAAATGTTTTTTGGACAGACGAGTCGAAAATTGAATTGTTTGGACGAAATTCGCGTAGCCATGTTTGGAGGAAAGATGGTACCACCTATTCGCCGAAAAACACAATTCCTGCTGTAAAGTTTAGAGGTGGCAACATCATTGTGTAGGGGTGTTTCTCTGCAAATGGCACTGGCAATGTACATGTGATAGATGGTAGAATGAATGCAGAGATGTACCAAAATATTTTGAACAATAATTCATGGGACTCTGTAGAAAAGTTCGAGTTTCGTGAAGGGTGGGTTTTACAACAGAATAACGACCCTAAGCACACGGCGAAGTCTACCAAAAATGGATTGTCAATCACAATATAAAATTATTAGAATGGCCAAGCCAGTCACCTAACTTGAACCCCATTGAGAATTTGTGGCGTTATTTGAAAATTAAAATTCATTCAAGAGCCCCAATGTGCATTCCAGATTTGAAGAAAATTTGTCAAGAAGAATGAGAAAAAATTCCTAAAGAAACATGCGAGTCATTGATTAAGAACTACAAGAAGAGATTGGTTGAAGTGGAACTCAATAATGGTTATGCTACGAAGTATTAAATCAGAATTATGAGTTATTTATGTTCTGTACGAATATTTATTTCCCCCCAATGTATATGTATTTATATTAAGGGCATTACTACACATAAATGCTTCACGCTACGAGGGACTATACACGCACACACACACACACATGTATGCATGTATGTATGTATGTATGTATGTATGTATGTATGTAACTATCTATCTATCTATATGTCTCTCTTTTTGTGCCTCTGTCTGTCACCCACCACCGCTTGACAACCGGTGTTGGTATGTCTACGTACCTGCGACCTAGCGGCTTGGCAACAGACACCATTAGAATAAGTACCAAACTTAAAAATAACTTAATGGGCTTGATTCATTCGACTTAAATTCTTCAAGGTCGTGCCCCAGCATAGCTGCAGTCTAATGACAAACAAATAAAGAATACACACACGCGCGCACACACACACGCGCACACACACACACACATTCTTTTATTCTTTCACTTGTTTCAGTCATTTGACTGTGGCCATGCTGGAGCACTGCCTTGAGTGGTTTTAGTCGAACAAATCGATCCTAGGATTTATTTTAAGCCTAGTACTTATTCTATCAGACAGTTTTGCTGAACCGCTAAGTTACGGGGACTTAAACACACAACACCGGTTGTCAAGCGGTGATGGGGGACAAACGCAGATACAAAGACACACACATATAGCTATATACATACATACATATATATATATATATACTAGCAGTATAACCCGACGTTGTCCGGGTGTGACTTATTACGCCATCTACAATAAGTCTTGCTAGGTGAAAATGTGATCTGTTGCTACACAGTTCTGCCAGAATTGTATCAGATTGGGCAGTAGATGTTGATGCACCATTTTGCATTATGTTCAAAGTAACTTCTGGAATGTGTTGAATTGATGCAGTCTGTTGCTGTCTTTTTAAATCGGTTGCTTTCTTTCCCCAGCAAGTTGTCTTGTTTGGAGGCATAATCTATGTACATATTAAAGAGAACAACAAAAGTTATAACAGTTGGCAGGGTCGGTAGTTTTCACATTTCGGTAATTTTTCAGATTAACACCCGCACGATTACGTAGCCGTAATCCTTAAACCCTAAACCTGACCCTAAAACCGTAACCACAACACTCACCCTCATCGTAACCCTAAACCTAACCGTAACCCTAAAACCCTAACCCATATATATATGGTCGTAATAATAATGACCTCTGCCGATGAAAGTCCCAACCCACAATTAAGTCCAGTTGGACACAGGGGTCGATATAATCGACTATGCTCCACCTCCCCGAAGCCGCCCTTGTGGGAAAAATTTAGCATAATAATAATAATAATAATAATAATAATAATAATAATAATAATAATAATAATAATAATAGTAGTAGTAGTAATAATAATGACGTCTGCCGATCAAACTCCAACCCACAACTAAGTCTTAAGTGTATATATATATATATATATATATATATATATATATATAAACTATTTATCATTATAAATATACAGGGATTAGCAATTGAGTTGCTTCTCCAACATACTGAAAATTTAGAAATAGCAGTCAAAGAACTACTGATTCCAAACTACAAATTTTTCTCTAAAACGGATGGCGATACTTATGGCACACATAGAACAAAAAACCGGAGGGAAAAGCGTAAACAAACCAAGAAAAATTTGTAGTTTGGAATCAGTAGTTCTTTGACTGCTATTTCTAAATTTTCAGTATGTTGGAGAAGCAACTCAATCGCTAATCCCTGTATATTTATAATGATAAATAGTTTTACCGATAAAGGTTTTTTTCATACTGAACTACTTGGCAGAATTGTTAATTATTAATTCTATTATTAATTGACGATTCTCTGCCCTTATTCTTGTATATATATATATATATATATATATATATATGGGTAACACACACAGACACTAAATAAAAAAATGTTAGTAAGTAAAAGTGTTTTAAAAGAGATTGTTAAATTTTCAGATTAACACCAGCACGATTTTCACTACAGTGTTAGGGTTAGGACGAAAAAGTGGAAAATGTAGATTTCTATAAACTTTGAAAAAGGCTTCACACAGATACAGAACTTCAGCATTATATATTAAGATGGGCAACACACACACACACACACACACACACACACACTAAATAAAAAAGAATGATAGATATTTGTATGTATGTGTGTATTAATGTGAATTTTGTGTGTATATATATATGGTCGTAATAATAATGACCTCTGCCGATGAAAGTCCCAACCCACAACTAAGTCTTAAGTGTATATATCTATGGGCAACACGCACACACACTAAATAAAAAAATGTTAGTAAGTAAAAGTGTTTTAAAAAAGATTGTTAAATTTTCAGATTACCACCCGCACGATTTTCACTACAGTGTTAGAATTGGAGTTTTAGGGTTAGGTAGGTAATCGTGCGGGTATTAATCTCAAGATTTACGAAAAGATTTTCCACAAAACTGACAGTTTGTAGGGAATAAATGTTTGTCGATCGTATTTGGAAAAGATGTGTGACTATTATTTTTCTGTTGTTATCATGGTGAAGGACGAGTTAGAAATAACTTACAATTCCCGCCAATTAGAATAGGGTATGTATATATATATATATGCATGTAGTATTAAAATGAAACCATTAAAGTGAAACTGTCATTACAGAATCGAAATGCGATTGTTTCAGTTTTGATATTGAAATAGTTTTCTTTTACTGTCAGTGTCTCTCCTTCCTTTCTTTTTGTATTTGTTGTTGGATTGTTCGTAAAGCTTCATAAGAGAAAGTAGGAGTTGAAAGGATTTGTATTAGAAAGAGGAATTTAGATTTTATTAGGGAGAAAATGTTTACTTCTGTAGTTTTATGTGACCTAACAAATTGTATTTAGAATGTTAATTGCGATT
>NC_142935.1:42604981-42699981 GCF_046866305.1 Octopus bimaculoides | reverse complement strand
AAAACTAACGATACTAGCGGAAACTGACAGAAACTAACTGAAGGTAACGGAAAGTAACGGAAACTAACGGAAAGTAAGGAAAAATAGCGAAAGTAACAGAAAGTAACGGAAAGTAACCTAAACTAACGCAAAGTAACGGAAACTAACGGAAAGTAACGGGAACTAACGGAAACCAAAGTAATGATACGGAAACTAACGGAAAGAAACGGAAACTAACGTAATGAAACGAAAACTGACGGAAGTAGCCGAAAAGTAACGGAAACTAACGGAAAGTTACGGAAGCTAAGACAAAGTAACGGAAACTAACGGAAACTAACGAGAACTACACTAAACTAACGGAAGGTAACGGAAAGTAACGGAGATCAATTGAAACTAACGGAAACTAAGGGAAACTAACGGAAAGTAACGGAAAATAGCGGAAACTAACGGAAACTAACGAGAACTACACTAAACTAACGGAAGGTAACGGAAAGTAACGGAGATCAATTGAAACTAACGGAAACTAAGGGAAAGTAACGGAAAGTAACGGAAACTAACGGAAACTAACGGAAACTAACGGACAGTAACTGAAACTAACGGAAACTAACGGAAACTAACGGAAACAAACGGAAACTAACTGAATCTAACGGAAAGTAACGGAAAGTAACGGAAAGTAACGGAAAGTAACGTAAACTAATGGAAACTAACGGAAACTAGTGGAAACTAACAGAAAGTAACGGAAACTAACATAAACTACGGAAACTAACGGAAGCTAACGGAAACTAACGGAAAATAACGGAAACTAACGGAAACTAACGGGAAGTAAAGAAAATTAAAGGAAATTAATGAAAACTAACGAAAATAACGGAAACTAACGAGAACTAAAGGAAATTAGGTTTAGGTAAGGTTTAGGGGTAGGATTAGGGTTAGGGCTTGGGTTAGGATCAGGGTTAGGGTTATGGTTAGCGGTTAGGTGTTAGGGTTAGGGTTAGGGTTACAGAAAGTAACGGAATCTAACTGAAACTAACGGAAAGTAACGGAAACTGACGGTAGTTAACGGAATTTAACGGAAAGTAACGGAAGCTAACGGACAGAAACGGAAACTAACGGAAACTAACGGAAATAAAGGAAACTAACGGAAAGTAACGGAAGCTAACGGAAACTAGCGGAAATAACGGAAACTAACGGAACGTGACGGAAAGTAACGGAAGCTAACGCAAACTAACGGAAATAACGGAAACTAACGGAAAGTAACGTAAACTAATGGAAACTAACGGAAACTAGTGGAAACTAACGGAAAGTAACGGAAACTAACATAAACTACGGAAACTAACGGAAGCTAACGGAAACTAACGGAAAATAACGGAAACTAATGGAAACTAACGGAAACTAGCGGAAAGTAAACGGAAACTAAAGGAAACTAACGGAAACTAACGTAAAAATACGGAAAGTAACGGAGAGTAAAGGAAACTAAAGGAAAGTAACGGAAACTAACGGAAATAACGGAAACAAACGGAAACTAACTGAATCTAACGGAAACTACCGGAAAGTAACGTAAACTAATGGAAACTAACGGAAACTAGTGGAAACTAACCTAAAATAACGGAAACAAATGGAAACTAACGGAAACTAACAGAAAGTAAAGAAAACTAAAGGAAATTAACGAAAACTAACGAAAAGTAACGGAAACTAACGAGAACTAAAGGTAATTAACGGAAAGGAACGGAAACTAACGGAAACTAACCGAAACTAACGGAAAATAACGGAAAGTAACGGAAAATAAAGGAAAGTCACGGAAAGTAACGGAAACAAATGGAAACTAACGGAAACTAGTGGAAACTAACGGAAAGAAACGGAAACTAACGGAAGCTAACGGAAACTAACGGAAAATAACGGAAACTAATGGAAACTAACGGAAACTAGCGGAAAGTAAAGAAAACTAAAGGAAATTAACGAAAACTAACGAAAAGTAACGGAAACTAACGAGAACTAAAGGGAATTAACGGAAAGAAACGGAAAGTAACGGAAACTAACGGAAAATAACGGAAAATAACGGAAATAACGGAAACTAAAGGAAAGTCACGGAAACTAAAGGAAAGTCACGGAAAGTAACGGAAACAAATGGAGACAAACGGAAACTAACGGGAAGTAAAGAAAATTAAAGGAAATTAACGAAAACTAACGAAAAGTAACGGAAACTAACGAGAACTAAAGGAAATTAACGGAAAGGAACGGAAACTAACGGAAAGTAACGGAAACTAACGGAAAGTAACTGAAACTAACGGAAAGTAACTGAAAATAACGGAAACAAACGGAAAGAAACGGAAACTAACGGAAATTAACGGAAACTAACGGAAACTAACGGAAAGTAACGGAAACTAACGGAAACTAACGGGAAATAACGGAAACAAACGGAAACTAACTGAATCTAACGGAAAGTAACGGAAACTAACGGAAACTAACGGAAACTAAGGGAAACTAACGGAAACTAGTGGAAACTAACGGAAAGTAATGGAAACTAACATAAACTACGGAAACTAACGGAAGCTACGGAAAATAACGGAAAATAACGGAAACTAATGGAAACTAACGGAAACTAACGGAAAGTAAAGAAAACTAAAGGAAATTAACGAAAACTAACGGAAATTAACGGAAACTAACGGAGACTAACGGAAAATAACGGAATGTCACGAAAACTAACGGAAATTAACGGAAACTAACGGGAAGTAAAGAAAATTAAAGGAAATTAATGAAAACTAACGAAAAGTAACGGAAACTAACGAGAACTAAAGGAAATTAATGGAAGGGAACGGAAACTAACGGAAAGTAACGGAAACTAAATGAAACTAACGGAAACTAAATGAAACTAACGGAAAATAACGGAAACTAACGGAAAGTAACGGAAAGTAACGGAAACTAACGGAAAATAACGGAAACTAACGGAAAGTAACGGAAACTAACGGAAAGTAACGGAAGGTAACGGAAAGTAACGGAAACTAACGGAAAGTAACGGAAAGTAACGGAATCTAACGGAAATTAACGGAAACTAACGAAACTAGCGGAAACTGACAGAAACTAACTGAAGGTAACGGAAAGTAACGGAAAGTAAGGAAAAATAGCGAAAGTAACAGAAAGTAACGGAAAGTAACCTAAACTAACGGAAAGTAACGGAAACTAACGGAAAGTAACGGGAACTAACGGAAACCAACGTAATGATACGGAAACTAACGGAAAGAAACGGAAACTAACGTAATGAAACGGAAACTGACGGAAGTAACCGAAAAGTAACGGAAACTAACGGGAAGTAACGGAAGCTAAGACAAAGTAACGGAAACTAACGGAAACTAACGAGAACTACACTAAACTAACGGAAGGTAACGGAAAGTAACGGAAACTAACGGAAAGTAACGGAAGCTAAGACAAAGTAACGGAAACTAACGGAAACTAACGAGAACTACACTAAACTAACGGAAGGTAACGGAAAGTAACGGAGATCAATTGAAACTAACGGAAACTAAGGGAAACTATCGGAAAGTAACGGAAAATAGCGGAAACTAACGGAAACTAACGGAAACTAACGGAAAGTAACGGAAACAAACGGAAACTAACTGAATCTAACGGAAAGTAACGGAAAGTAACGTAAACTAATGGAAACTAACGGAAACTAGTGGAAACTAACGGAAAGTAACGGAAACTAACATAAACTACGGAAACTAACGGAAGGTAACGGAAACTAACGGAAAATAACGGAAACTAATGGAAACTAACGGAAACTAGCGGAAAGTAAAGAAAACTAAAGGAAATTAACGAAAACTAACGAAGAGTAACGGAAACTAACGAGAACTAAAGGAGATTAACGGAAAGGAACGGATACTAACGGAAAGTAACGGAAACTAACGGAAAGTAACGGAAACTAACGGAGACTAACCGAAAATAACGGAAAGTAACGGAATGTCACGAAAACTAAAGGAAATTAACGAAAACTAGCGAAAAGTAACGGAAACTAACGAGAACTAAAGGAGATTAACGGAAAGGAACGGATACTAACGGAAAGTAACGGAAACTAATGGAAAGTAACGGAAACTAACGGAGACTAACGGAAGATAACGGAAAGTAACGGAAAATAACGGAAACTAACGGAAAGTAACGGAAAGTAACGGAAACTAACGGAAAATAACGGAAACTAACGGAAAGTAACGGAAACTAACGGAAAGTAACGGAAACTAACGGAATCTAACGGAAATTAACGGAAACTAACGGAGAGTAACGGAAAGTAACGGAAACTTATGGAAAGTAACACAAACTAACGGAAACTAACGAAAACTAACGAAACTAGCGGAAACTGACAGAATCTAACTGAAGGTAACGGAAAGTAACGGAAAGTAACGGAAAGTAAGGAAAAATAGCGAAAGTAACAGAAAGTAACGGAAAGGAACCTAAACTAACGGAAAGTAACGGAAACTAACGGAAAGTAACGGGAACTAACGGAAAACCAACGTAATGATACGGAAACTAACGGAAAGAAACGGAAACTGACGGAAGTAGCCGAAAAGTAACGGAAACTAACGGAAAGTAACGGAAGCTAAGACAAAGTAACGGAAACTAACGGAAACTAACGAGAACTACACTAAACTAACGGAAGGTAACGGAAAGTAACGGAGATCAATTGAAACTAACGGAAACTAAGGGAAACTAACGGGAAGTAACGGAAAATAGCGGAAACTAACGGAAAGTAACGGAAAGTAACGGAAACTAACGGAAACTAACGGAAACTAACGGAAACTAACGGACAGTAACGGAAACTAACGGAAACTAACGGAAACTAACGTAAACTAACTGAATCTAACGGAAAGTAACGGAAAGTAACGTAAACTAATGGAAACTAACGGAAACTAGTGGAAACTAACGGAAACCAACGGAAACTAACATAGACTACGGAAACTAACGCAAGCTAACGGAAACTAACGGAAAATAACGGAAACTAATGGAAACTAACGGAAACTAGCGGAAAGTAAAGAAAACTAAAGGAAATTAACGAAAACAAACGAAAAGTAACGGAAACTAACGAGAACTAAAGGAAATTAACGGAAAGGAACGGAAACTAACGGAAAGTAACGGAAACTAACGGAAAATGACGGGAAATAACGGAAAGTAACGGAAACTAAAAGAAAGTCACGGAAAGTAACGGAAACAAATGGAGACTAACGGAAACTAACGGGAAGTAAAGAAAATTAAAGGAAATTAACGAAAACTAACGAAAACTAACGAGAACTAAAGGAAATTAACGGAAAGGAACGGAAACTAACGGAAACTAACGGAAAGTAACGGAAACTAATTGAAAGTAACTGGAACTAACGGAAAGTAACTGAAAATAACGGAAACTAACGGAAACTAACGGAAAGAAACGTAAACTGACGGAAACTAACGGAAACGGATGGAAACTAACGGAAACTAACGGAAAGTAAAGAAAACTAAGGGAAATTAACGAAAACTAACGAAAAGTAACGGAAACTAACGAGAACTAAAGGAAATTAACGGAACGGAACGGAAACTAACGGAAACTAACGGAAACTAATGGAAAATAACGGAAAGTAACGTAAACTAAAGGAAAGTCACGGAAAGTAACGGAAACAAATGGAAACTAACGGGAAGTAAAGAAAATTAAAGGAAATTAACGAAAACTAACGAAAAGTAACGGAAACTAACGAGAACTAAAGGAAATTAACGGAAAGGAACGGAAACTAACGGAAAGTAACGGAAACTAACGGAAAGTAACTGAAACTAACGGAAAGTAACTGAAAATAACGGAAACTAACGGAAACTAACGGAAACTATCGGGCAGTAACGGAAACTAACGGAAAGTAACGGAAAGTAACGGAAGGTAACGGAAAGTAACAGAAACTAACGGAAACTAACGGAAAGTAACGGAAACAAACGGAAACTAACTGAATCTAACGGAAAGTAACGGAAACTAATGGAAAGTAACGGAGACTAAGGGAAAGAAACGGAAACTAACGGAAATTAACGGAAAGTAACGGAAAGTAACGGAAACTAACGGGAAGTAACGGAAACAAACGGAAACTAACTGAATCTAACGGAAAGTAACGGAAACTAACGGAAAGTAACGGAAACTAAGGGAAACTAACGGAAACTAGTGGAAACTAACGGAAAGTAATGGAAACTAACATAAACTACGGAAACTAACGGAAACTAACGGAAACAAACGGAAGATAACGGAAACTAATGGAAACTAACGGAAACTAACGGAAAGTAACGGAAACTAACGAGAACTAAAGGAGATTAACGGAAAGGAACGGATACTAACGGAAAGTAACGGAAACTAACGGAAGGTAACGGAAACTAACGGAGACTAACGGAAAATAACGGAAAGTAACGGAAAGTCACGAAAACTAACGGAAAGTAACGGAAACAAATGAAAACTAGCGGAAACTAACGGGAAGTAAAGAAAATTAAAGGAAATTAATGAAAACTAACGAAAAGTAACGGAAACTAACGAGAACTAAACGAAATTAATGGATGGGAACGGAAACTAACGGAAAGTAACGGAAACTAACGGAAACTAACGGAAAATAACGGAAACTAACGGTAAGTAACGGAACGTAACGGAAACTAACGGAAAAGAACGGAAACTATCGGACAGTAACGGAAACTAACGGAAACTAACGGAAAGTAAAGGAAACTAACGGAAATTAACGAAAACTAACGAAAAGTAACGGAAACTAACGAGAACTAAAGGAAATTAACGGAAAGGAACGGAATCTAACGGAAAGTAGCGGAAACTAACGGAAAATAACGGAAAGTAACGTAAACTAAAGGAAAGTCACGGAAAGTAACGGAAACAAATGGAAACTAACGGAAACTAACGGGAAGTAAAGAAAATTAAAGGAAATTAACGAAAACTAACGAAAAGTAACGGAAACTAACGAGAACTAAAGGAAATTAACGGAAAGGAACGGAAACTAACGGAAAGTAACGGAAACTAACGGAAAGTAACTGAAACTAACGGAAAGTAACTGAAAATAACGGAAACTAACGGAAACTATCGGACAGTAACGGAAACTATCGGACAGTAACGGAAACTAACGGAAAGTAACGGAAGGTAACGGAAAGTAACAGAAACTAACGGAAACTAACGGAAAGTAACGGAAACAAACGGAAACTAACTGAATCTAACGGAAAGTAACGGAAACTAACGGAAACTAAGGGAAAGAAACGGAAACTAACGGAAATTAACGGAAACTAACGGAAAGTAACGGAAAGTAACGGAAAGTAACGGAAACTAACGGGAAGTAACGGAAACAAACGGAAACTAACTGAATCTAACGGAAAGTAACGGAAACTAACGGAAAGTAACGGAAACTAAGGGAAACTAACGGAAACTAGTGGAAACTAACGGAAAGTAATGGAAACTAACATAAACTACGGAAACTAACGGAAGCTAACGGAAACAAACGGAAAATAACGGAAACTAATGGAAACTAACGGAAACTAACGGAAAGTAACGGAAACTAACGAGAACTTAAGGAGATTAACGGAAAGGAACGGATACTAACGGAAAGTAACGGAAACTAACGGAAGGAAACGGAAACTAACGGAGACTAACGGAAAATAACGGAAAGTAACGGAAAGTCACGAAAACTAACGGAAATTTACGGAAACAAATGAAAACTAGCAGAAACTAACGGGAAGTAAAGAAAATTAAAGGAAATTAATGAAAACTAACGAAAAGTAACGGAAACTAACGAGAACTAAAGGAAATTAATGGAAGGGAACGGAAACTAACGGAAACTAACGGAAACAAACGGAAACTAACGGAAACTAACGGTAAGTAACGGAAAGTAACGGAAAGTAACGGAAAATAACGGAAACTAACGGAAACTAACGGAAACTAACGGAAGGTAACGGAAAGTAACGGAAAGTAACGGAAAGTAACGGAAGGTAACGGAAAGTAACGGAAACTAACGGAAACTAACGGAAAGTAACGGAAACAAACGGAAACTAACTGAATCTAACGGAAAGAAACGGAAACTAACGGAAACTAACGGAAACTAATGGAAACTAACGGAAACTTGTGGAAGCTAATGGAAAGTAATGGAAACTAACATAAACTACGGAAACTAACGGAAGCTAACGGACACTAACGCAAAGTTATGGAAAGTAACGGAAACTAACGAAAACTAACGAAACTAGCGGAAACTGACAGAGACTAACGGAAGGTAACGGAAAGTAAGGGAATGTAACGGAAAGTAATGGAAAGTAACGTAAACTAAGGGAAAATAGCGAAAGTAACAGAAAGTAACGGAAAGTAACCTAAACAAACGGAAAGTAACGGAAAGTAACGGAAACTAACGGAAAGTAACGGGAACTAACGGAAACCAACGTAATGAAACGGAAACTAACGGAAAGAAACGGAAACTAACGGAAGTAACCGAAAAGTAATGGAAACTAACGGAAAGTAACGGAAGCTAAGACAAAGTAACGGAGACTAACGGAAACTAACGAGAACTACACTAAACTAACGGGAGGTAACGGAAAGTAACGGAGATCAATTGAAACTAACGGAAACTAAGGGAAACTAACGGAAACTAACGGAAAGTAACGGAAACAAACGGAAACTAACTGAATCTAACGGAAAGTAACGGAAAGTAACGGAAACTAACGGAAAGTAACCTAAACTAATGGAAACTTACGGAAACTAACGGAAAGTAACGGAAACTAACATAAACTACGGAAACTAACGGAAGCTAACGGAAACTAACGGAAAATAACGGAAAATAACGGAAATTAACGGAAACTAACGGAAACTAACGGAAAATAACGGAAACTATCGGACAGTAACGGAAACTAAAGGAATCTAACGGAAAGTAACGGAAAGTAACGGAAGGTAACGGAAAGTAACTGAAACTAACGGAAAGTAACGGAATGTAACGGAAACTAACGGAATCTAACGGAAATTAACGGAAACTAACGGAAAGTAACGGAAACTTATGGAAAGGAACGGAAACTAACGAAAACTAACGAAACTAGCGGAAACTGACAGAAACTAACGGAAGGTAACGGAAAGTAACGGAATGTAACGGAAAGTAATGGAAAGTAACGGAAAGTAACCTAAACTAACGGAAAGTAACGGAAACTAACGGAAAGTAACGGGAACTAACGGAAACCAACGTACTGAAACGGAAACTAACGGAAAGAAACGGAAACTAACGTAATGAAACGGAAACTAACGGAAGTAACCGAAAAGTAATGGAAACTAACGGAAGTAACCGAAAAGTAATGGAAACTAACGGAAAGTAACGGAAGCTAAGACAAAGTAACGGAAACTAACGGAAACTAACGAGAACTACACTAAACTAACGGAAGGTAACGGAAACTAACGGGAGGTAACGGAAAGTAACGGAGATCAATTGAAACTAACGGAAACTAACGGAAAGTAACGGAAACAAACGGAAACTAACTGAATCTAACGGAAAGTAACGGAAAGTAACGGAAACTAACGGAAACTAACCTAAACTAATGGAAACTAACGGAAACTAGTGGAAACTAACGGAAAGTAACGGAAACTAACATAAACTACGGAAACTAACGGAAGCTAACGGAAACTAACGGAAACTAACGGAAACTAACGGAAAGTAAAGAAAACTAAAGGAAATTAACGAAAACTAACGAATAGTAACGGAAACTAACGAGAACTAAAGGAAATTAACGGAAAGGAACGGAAAGTAACGGAAACTAACGGAAACTAACGGAAAATAACGGAAAGTAACGGAAACTAAAGGAAAGTCACGGAAAATAACGGAAACAAATGGAAACTAACGGAAACTAACGGGAAGTAAAGAAAATTAAAGGAAATTAACGAAACTAACGAAAAGTAACGGAAACTAACGAGAACTAAAGGAAATTAACGGAAAGGAACGGAAACTAACGGAAAGTAACTGAAACTAACGGAAAGTAACTGAAAATAACGGAAACTAACGGAAAGAAGCGGAAACTAACGGAAACTAACGGAAAGTAACGGAAAATAACTGAAAATAACGGAAACTAACGGAAACTACCGGAAAGTAACGGAAAATAACGGAAACTAACGGAAACTAACGGAAACTATCGGACAGTAACGGAAACTAACGGAAAGTAACGGAAACTAACGGAAGGTAACGGAAAGTAACGGAAACTAACGGAAAGTAACGGAAACTAACTGAATCTAACGGAAAGTAACGGAAACTAATGGAAACTAACGGAAACTAGTGGAAACTAACGGAATGTAACGGAAACTAACATAAACTACGGAAACTAACGGAAGCTAACGGAAACTAACGGAAAATAACGGAAACTAACGGAAACTAACGGAAAGTAAAGAAAACTAAAGGAAATTAACGAAAACTAACGAAAAGTAACGGAAACTAAGGAGAACTAAAGGAAATTAATGGAAAGGAACGGAAACTAACGGAAAGTAACGGAAACTAATGGAGACTAACGGAAAATAACGGAAAGTAACGGAAAGTCACGAAAACTAACGGAAAGTAACGGAAACAAATGCAAACTAGCGGAAACTAACGGGAAGTAAAGAAAATTAAAGGAAATTAATGAAAACTAACGAAAAGTAACGGAAACTAACGAGAACTAAAGGAAATTAATGGAAAGGAACGGGAAGTAACGGAAAGTAACGGAAACTAACGGAAACTAACGGAAACTAACGGAAACTAACGGAAATTAACGGAAGGTAACGGAAAGTAACGGAAAGTAACGGAATGTAACGGAAACTAACGGAATCTAACGGAAATTAACGGAAACTAACGGAGAGTATCGGAAAGTAACGGAAACTAACGGCGAGTAACGGAAAGTAACGGAAACTTATGGAAATTAACGGAAACTAACGAAAACTAACGAAACTAACGGAAAGTAACGGAAAGTAACGGAAAGTAACGGAAAGTAACGTAAACTAAGGGAAAATAGCGAAAGTATCAGAAAGTAACGGAAAGTAACCTAAACTAACGGAAAGTAACGGAAACTAACGGAAAGTAACGGGAACTAACGGAAACCAACGTAATGAAACGGAAGCTAACGGAAAGAAACGGAAACTAACGTAATGAAACGGAAACTAACGGAAGTAACCGAAAAGTAACGGAAACTAACGGAAAGTAACGGAAGCTAAGACAAAGTAACGGAAACTAACGGAAACTAACGAGAACTACAGTAAACTAACGGAAAGTAACTGAAAGTAACTGAAGGTAACGGAAACTAACGGAAGGTAACGGAAAGTATCGGAGATCAATTGAAACTAACGGAAAGTAACGGAAACTAACGGAAAGTAACGGAAACTAACGGAAACTAACAGAAACTAAT
Organism: Octopus bimaculoides; assembly: GCF_046866305.1. NCBI lineage: Eukaryota > Metazoa > Mollusca > Cephalopoda > Octopoda > Octopodidae > Octopus > Octopus bimaculoides. The sequence continues at coordinate 42,688,638 of NC_142935.1, read as the reverse complement.
GGAAACTAACGGAAAGTAACGGAAACTAACATAAACTACGGAAACTAATGGAAGCTAACGGAAACTAACGGAAAATAACGGAAACTAATGGAAACTAACGGAAACTAACGGAAAGTAAAGAAAACTAAAGGAAATTAAAGAAAACTAACGAAAAGTAACGGAAACTAAGGAGAACTAAAGGAAATTAATGGAAAGGAACGGAAACTAACGGAAAGTAACGGAAACTAACGGAAAGTAACGGAAACTAATGGAGACTAACGGAAAATAACGGAAAGTAACGGAAAGTCACGAAAACTAACGGAAAGTAACGGAAACAAATGCAAACTTGCGGAAACTAACGGGAAGTAAAGAAAATTAAAGGAAATTAATGAAAACTAACGAAAAGTAACGGAAACTAACGAGAACTAAAGGAAATTAATGGAAAGGAACGGAAAGTAACGGAAAGTAACGGAAACTAACGGAAACTAACGGAAACTAACGGGAAGTAACGGAAAGTAACGGAAACTAACGGAAAATAACGGAAAATAACGGAAAATAACGGAAACTAACGGAAAGTAACGGAAATTAACGGAAGGTAACGGAAAGTAACGGAAAGTAACGGAATGTAACGGAAACTAACGGAATCTAACGGAAATTAACGGAAACTAACGGAGAGTATCGGAAAGTAACGGAAACTAACGGCGAGTAACGGAAAGTAACGGAAACTTATGGAAATTAACGGAAACTAGCGAAAACTAACGAAACTAACGGAAAGTATCAGAGAGTAACGGAAAGTAACCTAAACTAACGGAAAGTAACGGAAACTAACGGAAAGTAACGGGAACTAACGGAAACCAACGTAATGAAACGGAAGCTAACGGAAAGAAACGGAAACTATCGTAATGAAACGGAAACTAACGGAAGTAACCGAAAAGTAACGGAAACTAACGGAAAGTAACGGAAGCTAAGACAAAGTAACGGAAACTAACGGAAACTAACGAGAACTACAGTAAACTAACGGAAAGTAACTGAAAGTAACTGAAGGTAACGGAAACTAACGGAAACTAAGGGAAACTAACGGAAAGTAACGGAAAATAACGGAAAATAACGGAAATTAACGGAAACTAACGGAAAGTTACCGAAAGTAACGGAAAATAACGGAAAATAACGGAAACTAACGGATAGTAACGGAAACTAACGGAAAGTAAAGGAACGTAACGGAAACTAACGGAAACTAACCGAAAGTAACGGAAACAAACGGAAACTAACTGAATCTAACAGAAAGTAACGGAAACTAACGGAAAGTAACGTAAACTAATGGAAACTAACGGGAACTAGTGGAAACTAACGGAAAGTAACGGAAACTAACATAAACTACGGAAACTAACGGAAGCTAACGGAAACTAACGGAAAATAACGGAAACTAACGGAAACTAACGGAAAGTAAAGAAAACTAAAGGAAATTAACGAAAACTAACGAAAAGTAACGGAAACTAACGAGAACTAAAGGAAATTAACGGAAAGTAACGGAACGTAACGGAAAGTAACGGAAACTAACGGAGACTAACCGAAAATAACGGAAAGTAACGGAAAGTCACGGAAACTAAAGGAAAGTAACGGAAACAAATGCAAACTAACGGAAACTAACGGTAAGTAAAGAAAATTAAAGGAAATTAATGAAAACTAACGAAAAGTAACGGAAAGTAACGAGAACTAAAGGAAATTAATGGAAAGGAACGGAAACTAACGGAAAGTAACGGAAACTAACGGAAACTAACGGAAAGTAACGGAAAGTAACTGAAAATAACGGAAACTAACGGAAACTAACGGTAAGAAACGGAAACTAATGGAAACTAACGGAAAGTAACGGAAACTAACGGAATATAACGGAAAGTAACGGAAAGTAACGGAAAGTAACGGAAAATGACGGAAACTAATGGAAAGTAACGGAAGGTAACGGAAGGTAACGGAAGGTAACGGAAAGTAACGGAAACTAACGGAAAGTAACGGAATGTAACGGAAACTAACGGAATCTAACGGAAATTAACGGAAACTACCGGAAAGAAACGGAAACTAACGGAAACTAACGAAACTAACGGAAACTAACGGAAACTAACGAAAACTAACGAAACTAACGGAAGGTAACGGAAAGTAACGGAAAGTAACGTAAAGTAAGGGAAAATAGCGAAAGTAACAGAAAGTAACGGAAAGTAACCTAAACTAACGGAAAGTAACGGAAACTAACGAAAAGTAACGGGAACTAACGGAAACCAACGTAATGAAACGGAAACTAACGGAAAGAAACGGAAACTAACGTAATGAAACGGAAACTAACGGAAGTAAACGAAAAGTAACGGAAACTAACGGAAAGTAACGGAGGCTAAGAGAAAGTAACGGAAACTAACGGAAACTAACGAGAACTACAGTAAACTAACGGGAAGTAACTGAAAGTAACGGAAGGTAACGGAAACTGACGGAAAGTAACAGAAAATAACGGAATCTAACGGAAACTAACGCAAATGAGCGGAAAGTAAAAGAAAGTAACGGAAAGGGTTAGGGTTAAGGGTTAGTTAGGGTTAGGGTTACGCTTAGCGTTAGGGAAAGGTTTAGGGTTAGGATTAGGGTAAGTGATAGGGTTAGGGTTAGGGTTAGGTTTAGGGCAAGGGATAGGGTTAAGGTAAGAGTTAGGGCTAGGGTTAGGGTTATGGTTAAATTCTTATAAAGATTTTATCCTATATTATATTATAAATAATTAGAATATATTCAGTGCTGAATATTATTCTGTATAAGCACGTGTTACTGAGATGCAACCGGATAAATTCTAACCTCTTTCACGGATATATAATAATGAAGAGAAGTCATCGTACTATTGTTGGGTACATCGTGGTATGTTGATTTTTGTTTATTTTTTATGTGTCGATCATACGTGTACTGATGAACAAAAGATGCAGCTTACTTCACATTTTTTGCTGTATTAATTGAGAAACCAGTGGTTTGCCGTTAAGTTAAATGTTTTTAAGAGATTAATTTTTGAAAGTTGCATTCCCTCGCTTTTGGTAAATATGCTGCTTATTTTTTGGTAGTTTTTGACTTTTTTAGTCCCTCTAAGCGTGAGGCATTACTATATAGTTAATGCCCTTATATAAATTATATATATATATATATATATATATATATATATATATATATATATATATACGACGGACTTCTTTCAGTTTCTGTCTACCAAATCCACTCACAAGGTTTTGGTCCACCCGAGGTTATATTAAAAGACACTTACCCAAGATGTCACGCAGTGGGACTTAACCTAGAACTATGATCCATTTAATTAACCGATTTAGATATCGGCACATGTATTTATATACTTGTACATACGTATAATTATATGCACTATCTCTCTATATACCATTGCTTGTGTTTCTCTCTCTCTTTCTCTTTCTCCCTCTCTTTGTATGTTGTTTGTCTTTGTATTATGCGTACGTTGTGTGCATGTGTGCGCTGTTTATAATTGTGTTTGATGTGTGTGTATGGGTAATCTATTCCACAATTACAGAAATATGTCACTGTGTCCATACGTATCTATCATTCGCCTTTGACAAAGGCGAATGATAGATGTGTTTTCGCCACTAATTCTGTTTATTTATTTATTTATTTCTTCATTGATATACTCATTTATATATTTCATGCGTAACGTAGTGAAAATAGGAAAATCCGAAGAAATTAATAGCGGCATACATCAAAAGATTTCAATTAGAAAGCATGACATAGACCGAGACAGAAACGCACACACATACATACACATAGACATTGACGTAAGTATGTATTGTATGTTTGCACACACACACATATATATATATACCTGAATTAAAGCGTAAGAATATATCACCAAAATAGAAGCAGAAAGTTTATCTATTACATTTAAATTATAAGCTAGGTAAGAAAGAAAGGGTGCAAGTTTAATGAAGAAAAAATATTGAAAATGAGTTAGACGTGTGTTTATTTTTATAAGTATAATGTTTTAGAATTATGGACAATATGTTTATTTTTATTTTCAATCTTTTTTTCTCTTAGTATGGCTTTGCTGGTTCTGACAAGTATGTTACTAAGATAGAGAAGGGAAATAACCTCAGTTATGATTAAGAGGACTTTTTTTGAAAGATTTAAGTAGATTTTACTTTTGTTGGAGTGCTGATATTCCTTTAAGACAATAAAGGATAAGATAACGATAACAAATATCTTAATATACGAAAATTCACTTCGATTTTTGAAAGAATTATTTCTCACAATATTCATGTATAGCAGCTGTGGACTTACACGAATATATATTCATTATCTTTACGAGTCTTGTTGAGGTGCTGATGAACAGGTTATTAGTGCTTCATTTAACTATTATAATGAAGAACTATTATAATGAAGCAGATGCACAGAAAAGTAAAATGTAACAGCAATTAAAAATTAACACCTATTAAATATAAAAAAAAGATCCGCTGTATTTTATAATCCACCAAATAATTTGCTATTACCAACCTTCGTAGCCAACTTTTTATAAAAAGTACTCATTAAGCATTCTTTCGTAACTACAAAGACTACAATATTTTTAGTTTGCAGCATGTATAGACTTTAATTGTCATTCGCAGAATCAAATTCTTTTGCTCAAAGCTTCCAACTCCAATCAATGTTGATTAAAAACACATCCTTCTAACTCTTATACACCTAAATGTAATTGTACAAATACCAACAATTATTCTCTTAAAGGCAATTGGAATCGGTTTTAATGGCCAACACATTGCAAACGAGATTTTATCAAAACACCTATATTGTAGGAATCAGAATAGGAAAGCAGAAATTTAGTAGTTGAAAAATATTTGAAATTTGAATTTCTCAAGTATGTTTTTAGATAAAAAATGAAAAGTACTTTACTTAGAAAAACCATAAAATACTAATTAGAATACTTATCTGTCTTGCACGTCTGAATGCTGTGAAATTCTATTTTTCAACCTCCAACTGAAACTGAAAGTCAGTTTTACTATGCAAACATAGAATGTATTAAATAACAAAATATGTCAAAGCCTATAATCTTTCAAAACAAGTAATATCCTATTAACCACACATATACACTCGTTTCTTTGGAACTTAAATAAATCAAGTAACTAAATAACATCAGACCTACAAACCATACTGACCAAATTAATCAACATAAACAATATCCTTCTGCCGAAATAAGATATATTTTAGAATTTACTCCACTTACTATCTATGAAGTAAATTATTACTAGAATTAATTACTCAATAATAATTCTGCCGAGAGTTTTTCTTAGTTGCTTATTTTTTAATATTTCTTCATAAATAAAATGTATCTTTAAATAGAGAGCATTACCAACTATATAATAAAGGAATTATTAACAGCTCTAGATAAAAAGTTAAGCAATGTTTAACACTAAAAATTTGTAACAATATTTAATAAATGTTGTGCCACACAATATTTCCTTTGGCCATTTATTTATATTCAATATATAACATTTAACTTAAATAAACTGCAATTTATTTTCTTTTGATACATTATCACAATATTCTATTTGTCTATACAACTTCTCCGGGTTAAACAAACTTATTTATTGTTGTAACTTTTCTTTACTTATATTCAATGCATTTCCAAATTCAGATTTCAAATGATTTATTTTCCCCTGATTATTTATAATTTCTGGTATTTCTTTCAGTCTGACAATGCATCACTTATTTTGCGTCTTTTAGTTAGATTGTACACACACCTATCTTAGGCGATTAAGGATTGCAAAATATACTGACTTTAGTGCTGAAAATTTCCTGACTTTAAGGGTGTCGCGAAAAGCCTGGTTGGAGGCCCAATCTTCCGAATTCTTTTTCAGGGCTTAGAAAAACAGAAGGACCGCTGCAATAAGTGTGTGACTCTGAGAGGGGAATATGTTAAATAAAATCATGATTAATTGACCCTCCTGCATTTTCTTTTACCTAAAGCAAGGAACTTTTCAGTATCCCCTCATACTCGAACTTCTGGAAGAATTAGATGTTGATACGTATAACGTCACAATATCGATAAATGAAAGGAGACTCAAATATCTGAAAAAAATAAAGGTTTCTGAACTAGAAAAATGCTGTGTTCATATCAGTCAAAAATATTTGTACATAAAAAACTATGAGACAAGTATAAAACATTTCAAACGTGATTTCCATTTACATTTTCATAAATTATTTACGTGACCATCTTTCGCTATCTGGTTATAATCTATTCTTTAAACAATTGAACTGTTAACTATTTCAAAAAGATATTTTTTGATTTTGAATTCGATTTCAAATGTATTACTGAATATATACATATACATACACGCACACGTTTTCGCACACACACGCACATGCACCTACACGCATGGATGCGCTAACACACGAACGCACGCGCGCGCACGCACACACACACACACATACAGCAAAACTGACAATAGATATTTATGCAGATACTACTGTGACAGTGAGATGCCATCAACTGAACTTGAATTATTTTCGCATCGCAGCCTATTAAGGAGCAATGATCATACTATTGAGTTGATGTCCATTATATATATATATATATATATATATATATATATATATATATATATATATATATATATATATATATAAATGTATATATATACATACATATATACATATATATATGCTCACATGCACACACGCACATTTATATATATGTATACAACCGCACACACACGTATGTATACACACAGAGATATACATTATATATATATATATATATATATATATATATATATATATATATATATATATATATATATATATATTCATATATAGAGATTTATATATATATATATTCATATATAGAGGTTTATATATATATATATATATATATATATATATATATATATATATATATATATATATATATATATGCATGCACAGTCAGAGAAGGAGGGAGGGAGGAAAAAGTGTGAAAGAGAGCAGCAATTAAGAAAATTTTAGACAGAAAAATAGATATATAGATGAAAGCCTGAGAATGGTGATAGAAACTGATAGGAAGAGAGAAAGAGAGAGAGAGAGAGGGAGGGGAGGGAGAAAAGGAAAAGGAGAATAAATGAGAAGGAAGTGAGCTTACAGTGTACATATGTGTACGGGTTTACCGTACACATGAAGTAACTAAATGAAAAACGAAAAACTACGTAACCTAGAAAACAATTCACTGGAGAGTTGAATAAAGACTGCTTCGAGTACAGGTGGGACAATACCCTGAAATGAAAGGTGGAAATAGATTTAATTAATTCGTCTTGTTTGTATGCTTGTTTGTTGGTTGGTCGGTCGGTCGCTCGGTTGGTTGGTTGGTTGGTTGATTGGGTGATTGTTCGGACGGTGTGCTTATAGTTGCGTTATTTGTAGGATTTCTTTTAATGCCGAAAGCGCGAACAAGTTTCCAGTGCAACTCAACAAGAATAATTTTATGTATTTCAGCGTTATATGGAAGTGGAGAAAAGAGAAGAAATGAAGTTGACTGTTACACATGCACATACAGACACACACACACACACACACACACACACACACACACACACACACACACACACATACGCAGACATACACTCATGCGCACGCTCATACACACATGCACATACACTCAAATACAGCCACGTTCGCACACGACTCACACACACACACACACACACACACACACACACACACACTCACACACACACACACACACACACACACACTCACACAATAACACACACACACACACACAGATTCTTTCATAGATGAGGTCTGATTAAAATATTAATTAGAGCGTTTACTAAGAAATAGTGCGATAAAAATTTATCCATTAGCACACCGGACGAAATGCTTAGCGGCATTTCGTCCGTCTTCATGTTCTGAGTTCAAATTCCGCCGAACTCCACTTTGCCTTTCATCCCTTTGTGGGGGTTGACAAAATAAGTACCAGCCGAATACTGTGGTCGAGGTAATCGATTTAACCCCTCTTCCGAAATTGCTAGCCTTGTACCAAAACTTGAAACCAATATTAATTGGAGAGTTCACTAGGAAATTGTGCGATTAAAATCTATTCTTACACACACACTCACGTTCAACAAATACTCGATGTTTGTGTGTGTGTGTGTGTGTGTGTGTGTGTGTGTGTGTGTGAAAGAGAGAGAGAGAGAGAGAGAGAGAGAGAGAAAGAGACGGGGGAGAAGAGAGAGAGAGAGACGGGAGAGAAGAGATGGAGAAAGAGAGAGATGGAGAAAGAGAGAGAGAGAGAAAGCGGAAGGAGAGAGAGAATGAATGAGGAAGGGAGAAGAAAGAGAGAGAGAGAAAGAGAGAAAGAAAGAGACAGAGAGAGAGAGAGAGAGAGAGAGAGAGAGAGAGAGAGAGAGAGAGAGAGAGAGAGAGAGAGAGAGAGAGTTTCTGTGTGTGTTGATGTATAGTTGGCAGGCCAAAATCGTCAATTAGTTCCGTTTGCAGTATTTAACTATAGCTCTTTTGTGTTCTGTGTTCGAATCGTGCTAGAGCAAACTTTGTCTTTAATTTTGTTGGGTTTGATTATATAATTACCAATACTGGAGTTGGTGTAAAAGTTGACACACAGACAAAATCAGTAGCACATCGGACAAACTGTCTTGCAGTAATTGTTTCAAATCACACCTATGACAGCTTTGCCTTCCATTCTTCATGGGGTGGTGGTGATAAAGTAAAGTACCAGTCAAGAACTGACACGATATATATATATATATATATATATACGAGGGGTAGTCAAACATTATTCGTACTTTTGCCATTGCATATCGTTATTATTGTCACACTGCATTCTGCGCATGCGTGCACATAGTTGGTAATACTGTGGTCACGTGATCGAAGTTTGAGCCTGATCGCGCCGTTTTTTCTTTCTGGCTTTATAGTGTAAGCATAACCGCTCCACTAGAATTGTGCAACAAAGAAAAGCAAAGTGCAGTGATCCGAGAAATGGTAATGGTGAACCGGTTCACCATTATCATCTCTCGAGCTTGCTGAATCTTCTTGTCAATGGTGGAGCTTGATGAGCGTCCTGCACCCTCTTCGTGCATAAGTAGATCTGGTATGTGGAAACTGAAAGACGCCCGTTGGATAAATATATATATATATATATATATATATGTGTGTGTTTATGTATGTCTGTATTTATGTCTGTCTGTCTGTCTGTCTGCCTCATCTATTTATTTGTTCCACAAAGCTTTTTCATCGCTGTACTTGAAACGGTCACAAACCCAGAGAGGAAAAGGCTTTCTGGAATATATATATGAATAAACGAATGGAAATTGAGCCGATAAGTGTCTTATATTAAGGCATTATGACTCTTCCCAGACGCAACAAAATTTGTTTCAACACACGAATTCACAAAACGGATCTTGCAAACCCGATACAAAAACCATGCATGTGTGTGTGTGTGTGTGTGTGTGTGTGTTATGTGTGTGTGTATATATATATATATATATATATATGTGTGTGTGTGTGTGTGTGTGTGTGTGTGTGTGTGTGTACACATGGTATTTGAGGACAGATTTATGGTTTTAAAAAACGCTTATATAATAACAGAAAAAACTGTATTTTTATAGAAATAACATAAACACACTAGGGATGAAACAATATGGAACAGCTATACCTGCACCTACATTCATAAGAACATACATACATAATACACGTATATGTATACTCATATATACAGATATATAATTATGTCTATATGTATGTATGTATGTATGTATGTGTGTGTGTGTGTGTGTGTGTGTGCTTTCGGTGCGAATGGTTTTGTTAGGTAATGTCGAGTTTTACAATTATGTAAATAATAATAATGTTTTGCTTTTAAAGAAACTTAAAGCTTATAGCGATCACCGTGCAAATGACTAAGGAAAATAATCTAATAATGAGGCATATAAGCTCTCGACTGAAAAAGTAGGCTTTTTCGTACGTATGGGACTCGAACCCACATCCCTTTGTTAACACGGCTAAGTATGTTACCGATTACACACACACACACATATATACATAGATGTATATATGTATAGATAAGTGTATATATATATATATATATATATATATATATATATATATATATATATATATATATATATATATATAAACAATATATGAGTATATGCATATATATGTACATGTATGTATATACGTTCATCTACATGTACATATAGATACATATCTGGGTACATGACATTGCAAAAGAACATGGACAAAATGATAAACAAGGTACAACAAACAAGCAGGCCACATAAAGAACATATCCTTCATCAGCTGCCACCATTAAAACACCGGCGTTTCGAAGAGTTAGGGCAGGACGCATCGTTAAAATGGCTCTTCCCACGAACACAAATTAAATTTTTTTCGTAGAGGATAGTGGCGGACGGAAAACAAGACAGGAAAACGAAACGGTGAAATAAACAAACAAAAAGGCTGTACAGCCAGACGTGGAGAAGTGTGTGTGTATTGAACGCTGTGAAGCACGAACTGGAGAGGCGAAGAAGTGTGTGCGAAACTTGAGGAACCCATATGCATATATATGTATGTAACACACACACATAGATATATAAAGGCGCAGGCATTGCTATATTATTTCTATATGGTAAGAGGTTTGCTCCTCAACCACATAGTTCCGGTTTTAGTCCCACTGCCTGACACTTTGGAGAAGTGTCTTTTAGTATAGCCTCGGGCTGACTAAAGATTTGTGACTGGATTTGGCAAACTGAAATTGAAAGAACCCGTCCTTTATATGAGACTGTATGTGTGTTTGTCTCTGTGTCGATGTTTGTCCCACGCCACCGCATTACAACCGGTGTTTGTGTGTTTACATCCCGTAACATAGCGGTTCGGTCAAAGAAAACGATAGAAGTACCAGGTTTGAAATAAAGGCGCTGGGGTCGATACATTTGACTAAAATTCTTCAAGGTGATACGTCAGAATGGCCGCGGTTTAATGACTGAAATAAATAAAAAGTAAAAGGTTAGATAGATAGATAGATAGATAGATAGATAGATAGATAGATAGATAGATAAAGGATTATGTATCTATCATCTTTTTTTCCAGTCATTAGACTGCGGTCATTCTGCGGTCGTTCCGCCTTGAAGTCAAATGAGTCAACCCACAGCCTGGTACTTTATCGGGCTTTCATGCCGAACCGCTAGTTATTATGTACATATATATTTATATTATATAGCATAGCATTTATACACACACACACACACACACACACACACACACACACACACACACACACACACACACACACACAGATAAATAGATAGATAGATAGATAAATATATACGTATATACATACATACATACATACATACATAATTTTTTGAGAGATTTACGATCCCTTGATCTGTCATATCCAACAGATGGGAAAATTGTTAAACTTCGAACGATGGTATAAGGCCGAATATGTCATTATATTCTACATCTTGCATTGAGTATTTTTCTATTCTTTATTAAAAACATGCATATATGTGTTTGTGTGTGTGTGTGTCTGTATGTATTTGTGCGTTTGTTTCTGCGTGTGTGTTTGTGTGTGTGTTTGTGTGTGTGTCTGTATTTGTGTGTCTGTATGCATGCGTGTTTGAGGATATGTATACATGTGTAGGTATGTAGTATGTGTACGTATGTACGTATATATGTACACATGTATGTATTAATATGTATTAAAATAAATACAAAAAGAGAAAACGACATGTGGAAGCGACAAAACACAAGAGTAATGCACACTTAATATCTAACTACATTAAAGTAACCTGAAAACATACAATAGAAAGGAAGAATAAAGAGAACGTAAGGAAGAGATATTAAGCTACGAAAACAAAGAAAAAAAGAATGCGCCCCTACCCGCCCTCGACTCTGACTTCCACCACAACCTTGCCACCATCACCCATAACCCTTCCTGTTATTGGTTAACAGATTCTAGCTTGTAGTGGGCATTATTGTTTTGGTTTTTTGATGTGGTTGTTTGTTTTGTTTGTTGCTTTGTTCTTGCTTGTAGTTTTTCCACAGCAACACAACAAAAAGAAAAAAAGAATAAATGACAAGCATGAAGTAATATTCATACACACACACATACACACACACACACACACACACACACACACACACACACACATATATACATATACGCAAGTGTATGTATAATTATATATATATACACGTACATACGTACACTCATAGCACTCGGACGTACAAAAAAGCAACATCATACCAACAATCCAATAATAATACTATTCCACGTAATACAAAAACAACCATACCAACAATCCAACACACCTTCATCATTATATGTATGTATGTATATATGTATGTATGAATGTATGTATGTATGTATGTATGTATGTATGTATGTGTGTGTGTATGTGTGTATGTGTATGTGTATGTATGTATGTATGTATGTATGCATGCACGTATGTATGTATGTAAATATCCATACATATATCTAAGTATATATATTTATGTGCGCATACGTGCACGTATACAGTTATACTCTTACACAGATATACACTCGCACACACATACACATACACACGCATACACACACACGTATACACACACACACTAACACGCATACATACACACGCACAAGCGAATTTGCAAAACACGCATACAAGCAGACCAATCACGAATATAAACCCAAGTTTAGTTTAAGTCAAAATCCCTCATCGACAACAGACCGATATATCACAATATAATATTTATCCAGGTTTTATTTCCATTAAAGAGTTCGGACTGAACTGTCAATCAACAGGATATCGAGACATGCATTCTATTCAACTGCAAAGAAGAAAGAGAAAAATATCTAAAAACAAAAAGAAAAAAAAAATCCCGGATGACTGTCATATTTATGTTTGTTTATTACAAACTATATATATATATATTCTTGGTATTTACTATATATATATTTCTTGGTATTTACAATTTGTCGTTTATTATTGGACTCTGCCTTCTGTTACGGATCATGTCGCTATCACTTGTATCGTTTCTGTTGTCTTTTCTCTTTTCCGTATTTCTGTTTTTTTTTCAGTATTTCGGACATAAAGAGACAATTATAGATTTGGAAAGATTTGGAAATTTAAGGAAAATCAGGCAAAAACTATCCGCGAGTATGTGGAAAGTTAGTGATACTATAACCTACCCCCACACTGTTACAAAAAAACAATATATAAATTGGATGTGTATATCAGATTTGTCTATACACAGATGTACTTAAGTATGTGGCTATATACAGAACTATATATGTATACATACATACATACATACATACATACATACATTACATACGTACACACGTGTATACATACGTACATTGAAATGTAAATACATATACATATGTGTGTGTGTGTTTGTCTATAAGATTGTATGTATATGTATGTATGCATGAATGAATGTATGAATGCATGCATATATATTTTTGTACATACAAGTATTTTTGGTGACTGGTCATAGATTTTCAGGCATATTTTAGTGCGAGACAATATATGAAAGACACAGTAGTCAGTCTATATGCACTAATAACTTCATATGGGTGTTTGTGTGTGTGTGTAAACGCACACATAGTGTGCGTTTGTGTGTCTCTGTGTGTGTAGTGTGTTGGTAGAGAGGTAATGGCGAGGGCTAGAAAACTATGATGTAATTGGTCAAGTTCCTTGCATCTAGTGTTCAGATTCTGTCGAGGTCAACACTGTCTTCAAAACTTTTGGCGTTGACATTAGGTACCAATACTGAGAGACGGATTGGGGGGATTATTAAGCTGTCCACTGGGATATCTTGTAGTATTTAATGTAACCCTTTGTGTTCTAGTTACAATGTCTCTGGTGTAAGCTCTATCGTCCCTAATGTGGCAACCATTCACTTGGACAACATTGTTGGCACTGTGAAAGGAGGCTTGCATGCACGTCTCTCGAAATATAAATAACTTTGCCCAGACATGGGCACTCATAAGTAGATACATGGCGAACATTGACTGTCAGAGTCTACTTACATACACACACACAGACACACCCGTGTATGTATATGTGTGTGACTATGTGTGTTTATGTGTGTGTATGTGTGATTGTGTGTATGTGATTGTGTATGTGTGATGCGTGTGTGTGTGTGTGTGATATTTTATGCACCCGCTTTTGCCACCCAGGGCGGTGAAGCAACGCTATAATTTTGTTACCATCTTTTCATTGCAAATATCTGATACGCTGATGAAAGTTTAACATTCATTTCATGTTTCTAGAAAATTTTTTCATTTAGGTAATTAAAAAAAAATTTGTTTTTGAAAGCGTCGAAATGTGTATTGTACAATACAATTAGAGGATAGTGTTTTTTTTGGTTTTTGAACGTGACCAAAATTAAAAACCAAATGTTTTTTTATATATCTATATACAGGTAGTTGTACATTTAGCTTTCTAGCGTCTAAATTTGCGGATGGAGTTGTCAGCGAGAAGTTTATCTTAATGGTAAATCACTCAGCCGGAGACTTTGATAATGTGGGTTCGAGACACATGGCTGTTTGTTGAAAGTTTTTCCGCTTTTTAAGGGTAATTTACTCAATATTTCTGCTGTTCTAATAGCGTTGGAAAAAAAATCATTCACTTATATCATACAACGTATATATAAATGACTTACTGTTCCGTTATTGGTGAAATCAGCATGAAATCAATAATACCAGCTTGAATTTAAATAGTGTGTATATAAAATATGTTGCTGTTCTTTTTCTTCTTCATTGCAAATAAGTCATACATACAAGTATAAAAAAGTCATCTGTATACCATGCCTCATATTACATATATATAAACGTTGATAAGCCAGATACTGCAATATTTGTACTGAGATAACATGCCTTATGGACGTGCTGTGTTAAAACTTCAATAAATATCGGCGGGAGAAGAAAATCGGACTCAACAGCGACCAGCAAGTACGCCAGATGCATCTTAGCCTTGTTGGTCCTTTACATTGAAATATACTGCTAGATATCTGGACAAGAATTCGTAACCTCTAATATAGGAAACTGAACAAGGAATATGAATTTTACATTCTGAATGATCATTGTCTTAACCAAAATACAAATGACTAAACTATTGATCGGAAAGGAGATATATTGAAATGTGTTTTCTGTATTATGTATCTTAGTTTTGATGCACTTATGGTTTCATACTTTATTGTAATATTCTGTAATAATATTGCATATAAATGCACAAAAACCTCACACTTTCTCCAACAAAACGAGTTTGAAGTATTCTGAAAATACAGAGACGATGAAATGTAGTAGATTTGATTATTTTCAGGGGTGGCTGTGTGGTAAGTAGCTTGCTTACCAACCACATGGTTCCGGGTTCAGTCCCACTGCGTGGCACCTTGGGCAAGTGTCTTCTACTATAGCTTCAGGCCGACCAAAGCCTTGTGAGTGGATTTGGTAGGCGGAAACTGAAAGAAGCCCGTCGTATATATGCATATATATATATATATATATATATATATATATATATATATATATATATATATATATATATATATGTGTGTGTGTGTGTGTGTGTGTGTGTGTGTGTGTGTGTGTGTATGTGTGTGTGTGTGTGTGTGTGTGTGTGTGTGTGTCTCTGTATATATATATTCATGTGTCTGTGTTTGTCCCCCGAACATCCCTTGACAACCGATGCTGGTGTGTTTAGGTCCCCGTAAATTAGCGGTTCGGTAAGAATAAGTACTAGGCTTACAGAAGATTAAGTCCTGGGGTCGATTTGTTCGACTAAAGGCGGTGCTTCAGCATGGCCGCAGTCAAATGACTGAAGCAGGTAAAAGAGTATAAAACAGGGTTTTATGCGAGATGCATCTTATACGCCGGTAAACGAGGTAGTGTAAATAATATTACATTCTAGAACGTGTATTGAGCACAACCTGCCTCTTTCTGTAAAAGACTAGACCGGTCAAATACATATACGTATTAAGGCATGTATCATGTATGTGTTTCGTAAACGTACATGTGTGTGTGTGTAGTATAATGTCTCTATATCAATAGCTACTTACCAGCGAAACCTCATGAGTCATGGAAAGAGAGAAAACATGCATGACTGGATCCGGAAAGTTAGTTGAAAATAAGATTCAAGAAAAATGCTAGAAAATTTCCGCTGGGAACCCTGCTTATATTTTGACTAAAAGGAAGTATTTCTTTTATATAGTAGAATAGACTGTCCTGGAATATCAATATGAATCATTGTCCACATACACTTATAGACGCGCGCACACAAATATATATATATATATATATATATATATATATATATATATATATATATATATATATATATATATATACATATATATATATATACACACATATATATATACACATACATATATATGTATGTATATATGTATAAATGTATGTACACATATATGTGTATATATATATAGATATATATAAGTATATATGTATGTATATGTATATATACACATATTTATGTGCACATATATAAATATAATTACACACACACACACACACACACACACACACACACACACACACACACACACATATATATATATATATATATATATATATATATATATATATATATATACATATATATAGAACATATATATAAGTACATACATTTGTATGTATATACATATATATATACATCTAACTATATACGTGCACACATCCACACGTTTTGTTTGACCACATCTTAACATACATGTATTTGTAATAATGCAAATGCAGATATATTTTTCCGTTTGTTATTGTGACGATGTTTATGAATGGATTTTACTGTCTAAATATTTCTGTATACATACATACATACATACGTACGTACTTACATATATATACACACACGCACGCACGCACACACACACACACACACACACACACACACACACACACACACACACACACACACACACACACTCGCACAAAGATATAGGCATATTGACGTTTAGGAGTATGCATGTATTGTACTGTGGTCATATGTTTTCATGTGTGTGTGTGTGTTTGTGTGTGTATGTGCGTGTGTGTGTGTACACAATTTATATATATATATATATATATATATATATATATATATATATATATATATATATATATATATATATATATATATATATATATATATATATATATATATATATATATTTTGATTATATGTATTTATCTTCTCTTAGTTAACAATTAACTCCGACAAAATAAATTGGGTAATAGATACCAGGGTAGCAAAGATCACAAAATGACTCCTGTTTACTAGGTAGAAACTCCCTGTTAGTTTGGGGTACTTGAGTAAATATAAAATATGAAATTTAATAAATGGAGTAATTTGTCGGAAATAAAATAATTCATTTAACATATGCGTATTACTCCAGCCACTTGGCTGAAACACATAAATAAATAAATAAATAAATATATATATGGGAGAATTTACGAAGAAAACAACAACAGACGAGGACAGGTGGTGTAAACAACAAAAGGATGTATTAGTTTAACGCTCGGGAATAGAGAAAGTCTTTAACGTTTCGAGCCTGCGCTCTTCAACAGAAAGAATAAGGAGAAAAACAAGGAGAAAAACACGAAGAAAAAAAATTTGAATGTCGTGGTCAGCGATCTATCATGGCGATGACTTTTCTTTGTTACAGGCTACTCTGGTGCAATGACGAAATAAAAACAGTGAGGTGAATGTGGGAAATCGAAAATTTATATTGGGTAATGTTTACTGGTATGTTATTCTTATATATCGTTATTCTTTTCAAAAGATATTCGTCTTATGTACTGTTTTAATTACGTGTGTTTGATTGTGTATATGGCAATGATTGCACATGAATGAGGGAAGTGGACGGAGAAATCTCCTGGGGTTTATTATATATAAATAAATGCAATCATACAAAAATGCACACACACACATACTCTCTCTCTCTCTCTCTCTCTCTCTCTCTATATATATATATATATATATATATATATATATATATATATATATATATATATATATATATATATATATATATACACATATATGTTTTTGTATGTATGAATGTATATACGTGTGTGTATCTTTATGAATATATATAGATAGATGGATAGACAGATAGATAGATAGATAGATAGATAGATAGATAGATAGATAGATATCCGTTTAGTGTTAACTCAGCACCGGAATAGTGATCAATAATGTTTTAATGTAGCCAAACCATTCTCTTGCTACTCTGAGTTAGATAAACAGACTGGTAGACAGATTGATACATACATATATACAAACATACAAACATACATGAATTTTCACAAGCTCTCATATATGTTCGTGTGTATTATGCACAACGATATCTATTTTATGCACAACATAGCGTTGATGAGAAGAACAACTTAAATATTACAAAGTATCACTTTACGTGAATTAAGAATGTGATCGTATTCTTACTGTACAAAGGGTGTGCGTCACCTATTGTTTCCTGGTTTGTTAATCACTCCTCAGAGAAGTCGTACCTGTTCCTTTTACACAGTGCATGATTATGTAAACATATTATATACTTATATCTTTTGCCTGTCCAAAACAGTTTCATAAGTTTGTCCTAAACGCCCATGCTTGTTTTCAGACTATTATTTAGTCCTTGTTTTACACCTGTTGAGTAATACAAAGCTTTCATTTCATTAGACCCAAGTTTCTCTAGCGTTGAAAAGTATTGGGAATGTGTATCATATATGACGAATGGACGCTGGTTAAATATGCCCTATGTATCACATGTAATACATAGGACAGGCAAAGGGCTAAACCCGTACATATTAAATATACGACGACGCCTCAGTTTGATAATTTTATTCGGCATTTTGCATATTTCCTTATTTGTTGTCTATGTTTACTTTGGCATTATTGCTTTGTTTAATCCATTTATCAAAATGAAATGACAACAAAGGTTACATGTTGTTTGTGCACTTTGCAGCAAGTCGCAAAGTATCATGGGAAAACCGTTATAACTGAGAAAATCATCAGCGCCGGGTTTTAAATTCTTGCAGCAGTTGAGTCCTGACAGATCCCATGTATGTTTATTTTACGCGTGATGTATCTGCTTGGAAATTTGGTTTGTATTTTCATGAATCTATCTTACACACATAAAGGTTAATAAGACAAAAAAATAAAATGTATATATTAATACATATATATGCATATATATATATATATATATATATATATATATATATATATATATATATATATATATATATATATATATATAATACAAATAATATATATGCATGTATACACACATATATGTACATACTTACATCTACATGTGTATATAAATGTATATCAGGGTACAGGACGTTAGAACAATGAACTACAGTTCACGGAACGAACACATAGGAAAACAGATAGCCACTTGGAATTAATCCTTCGTCAGCTTCCTCTATTCTTACTAGACGTTTCGAAGATAAGGCAGAACGTACTCTAGAATAGTCTCTTCCTGAGTAGTGGATCGAGCCACTAAACAGAAGATTCCAAGGTGGCAAACACAAACCAAGACAGGAAAAAATGGACAGTGAAAACAACATTAAAAAGCCGTACGGCCAAACGCGAATCTGATGTAGAACGCTAATAGTTGGTCTCGCCTTCATAGTGGCTGGAGTGAAAAGAGAGTTGACCACAGGTCACACGTGAGCAGAGAGGATGGTAGAGGGAGGAAGTGGAACAAGGAGGAAGAGAGAGATGTGTATAACAGTGAAGTAGAAGCCAGGACAACAGAAGGAAGCAGAGCGAGAGGAGGAGAAGGGTAATAAGAAAGATAGATAGGTAGATAGATAGATAGATAGATAGATAGATAGATAGATAGATAGATAGATAGAGAAAGACAGACAGACAGACAGACTTTACCCTTTTAATTTGTAATAATTATTCACTCCCAGTTAGTATACGCAGATTCTCTGCGATATCACTTGTCGCGCACATGGTAATTTCTTGAGGGAAGGACAGTTAGACTGGCTGACCGAGGTGGATTCGGTTATGCTTTCAGACCTGTGTCGGTGTGGAATATTAATCGTCCATGCTTACACAGTCTGCTAGCATAGTCAAATTTACTACTGGAATACAGTATTGATGAAGGAAATTGATTATTTATCAATCATAATCCCGAAACGCGTCTACTGTTAAACGTCGGAATTGGTTAGTTTTTCATTGTTTTTTCTTCTTGTTTTTACCTTTGTGAGTTACAAGTGATGCTATCTGTGGGATTCTCAGCTTTTTTAGCTGCTATTTCTGAACTTCGGTATTTGGTGAAGCAAATATATATGAGCTTTTAAATAAGTTCTCCACCAATAATGGTGCTTTCATACCGATGGGCTTGGTAAAAATTATTAATTGTTAATTGATTTATTAATTAATAAATTGATAATCCTTTACCCTTTTAATTTGTAATATATATATATATAAGTAGATTTTATCTCTGTTATTGGAGTTCAAACTTAATTATTGTCTTGACACCTACCGAGGTCCGGTTGTAATATTGCTAAATCTTCGTCAAAGAAATAAGTTGCTCAGGTTTAGAAGAGTAATACAAATTATGACCTTGCACAGTGACATGTAATAAGACAGATACAAATGTTTGTCCAACAAATTATGGAAGTGTTTCTGTAAGGGAATGAGTAGAACACAAAATAGATTATTTAAATCATTCATTTATATGTAATATAATACAATTTTAAAACACCTATAATTTATATCTCATTTACTGTTTAAAAAGAATAGCACATCTTGCAAGGCGTATATCTTTCAAGGATGTTATAGATGTTTTATATATCACCACTTCAGAGAGGCAGCTGGGCAAGTAGATGGATTCTTGATGTTATAAGTCGATTGTCGATTCTTGATATTATAAGTCGATAAGGGCGAGAGATGTGTAGATGTATGTTTTCAGTCGCAGTGCGCCATTTGAGAAACAATATTTACCAGCACAAAATATCTGATTTCAATGGAGTTAAAGTGTTTGTATATAAATGGGAAATTAGAATTTGTGTGAAGGCGAGATAGTTCTCAGCTATATTGTTGGCAACATTCCTTGTTCTGATATGATGTTAAGATACCCCTTATATGTTTGCTTCTTCATAAAACGATATTAACTTCCTCTTCCAGGTTCTGTTATGGTGTAGTAGTGATCCTTCTTTACACGCTTCCATTAAGGCTGATTCTATGTAATACATCGTTATAACTGAGTGAAACCCTGATAAAAATAAGTTACACTTAGGACAAATTAAATAATACAAAATTGGAAATCCACGGCCTGTAACACAATAGTTAGCTAAAAATAAACAGCATAGAGTGGGTTACAATGTCATGCGGAAATGTTATATCCCTTTTAAAAAACATGAAACGTATTTCTTCTTCCATTCCTAAATGCAACTTTATCAGCTTCTTCCCGAGTGAATTCGAAATAGTTAGTAAACGCATTCTCAACACAATTTTCTTTGGTATTAGAAATTCTACAAGATTAGATTAATGAAACAGCTGTGACATACTTATTAAGTAGCCTTACAGTATCAAAAACAAACCATCATACAGATTCACCAACTTCCATACAGGGCTCTTCGTTTTAAATCAGTTTTTCTCTTCTAAATCTCTTAAACTTGAACTTTGGAGGAGGATTTGCCTCAATTTCATTCTTATACACCTGCATGAAAATAAAGACTAGGAAGTCACATTTTTATCACCATAATTCCAACTGAGAAAAATAATGAAGGTAACCGCTGCCGAGTGGGGTTTTTGTGTGTGTGTGTGTGTGTGTGTGTGTGTGTGTGTGTGTGTGTGTGTGTGTGTGTGTGTGTGTGTGAGTGTGTGTTTGTGTGTGTGTGTGTGTGTGTGTGTGTGTGTGTGTGTGTGTCTGTGTGTGTGTGTGTGTGTGTGTGTGTGTGTGTCACAATGAAGCTGAGCTAGTCAACCTCGTGAAATTGCTCGTTCTTGATACCTTTAGAGGGTGTGCCACTTCGCATAGCTCCAAACTACAAAGGTATGATTTTAGAAAACTCTTACAACATAAATGTCCACACCCTAGTTAAATTTGATAAATATTTAATAGGAATATACAAGAAATTTGATTTAAACATAACTACAAGCGCTAACTTGAGGGTAGATAACTTTCTAGATACAACATTAGGTTTAAACGTGAGCGAATACTTATCCAAAAGGGAAACCAAACGAGGACACCATATATTTAAGCAAAGATGTCAAACTTATCCTTAACCATAATTAGGAATCTTACAGCCAGATTATATAAAAGAGTTTCTGACTAACAACTTTAACAGATCACGCCAGCAGCGGATTTAGCGAGCTGCCTCTCTGTAATGAACACCCCCCCCCTATGCACACTAAAGTAGAATAAGAAAGAGGAAGGTAATCAGGTTTAATCTACAATTCAACATGAATGTAGTCATTGACAGAGCCAGGTATATTCTGTATCTAATAAGGCAACTTTTCCCACCTTCGCATAATTTTAACAAACTCTAAAATACCAAGAATGTGATGGTCAGCTATTCCTGCCTGGTGCGATCGGTTCACCTATCACATAACATAACAGAAAACAGCCTGAATTGAAACAACCGAATTGAAACAACAACAATCCTTCGATATGCATGCTTAGAGTATCAGAACTCACTAAAACCATGATTAAATCATCTGTAATCTCTTCGGACGGCATTGTAGAGAGTTATATGGAACACTCCGCAAATAAACTCAAAACCAGACAAAGAGCTATACTTGCATATTTCAAGGTAAAATAAAAAAAAAAAACTCTTCTTCCTTCTACTTGTCTGTCTGATAGCTCAACGACTGGAGATCAGATGGGGAAACCAGTAACATGGAACATCATCGATAAACTACTCCATATTTGAACGAAACTTGAAACAGAGGGTTACGACTAAATGAAAATCTCTAATTAAAACAAACAGCTTCATCAATCAATTACCGTGAAACTTAGTGGAATAATAAATGAGATGAGGAAAGCTTCCAACAGTTAATGGATGGCAGTTGCGAAACTTTTATATATATTTCGGGCGCAAAGAAGAGTAGTGTAAAAGAAATGCGTGTCTACGTAGATTCTGTCATATATAAGCCGAAGGGGCAGTGAGCCCGAAATATATAAAAGGTTTTCATTTTTCATTTCTGCATTGTTAGAAGTGTTGTAGTTCGACTTCTATTCTGTTGTCTTCATATATATCGACTGGTTCGAGAATGTATCCATCGGATATAATATAATTAAACAAATTTCTTTTACTGCTTGCTTTTGGTAGAATGACAAGAATAGCCTAATGCATTTTTGTGGAGAAGTGTAGAAAAGATAAATTTCAAAGATAGTTGCAGTCGATTCTTGTTTATTTTACGGACACTTACGATTACAATTAAATGTAAATACACGGGAGTAATCTCCCTTCGTCAATAAAACAGAAACTTGAGAAACATAACGTATAGTAGAAAGTTATTTCTAGTTTTTTGTCTGAAAGCTTATCTGTCACGAAGAAATGACAAGAATTATATTGCTAAACTATTCCATCGAAACTACATTAGAGAAAGCGCTAGATTTATGATAAGGTCATTATAGAGAAAAGTAACGTCTCATATCATTAGAGCAAGAATGTCAAAATACATGTCAAAAGGATGTCAAGATGGTGAACTGGCAGAATGGTTAGCATGCCGGGCGAAATGCTTATCGGTATTTCGTCTGTCTTTACGTTCTGAGTTCAAATCCCGCCGAGGTCGACTTTGCTTTCATCCTTTCGGAGTCGATAAATTAAGTACCAGTTACGCACTGGGGTCGATGTAATCGACTTAATCCCTTTGTCTGTCCTTGTTTGTCCCCTCTATGTTTAGCCCCTTCTGGGCAATAAAGAATTAAGAATGTCAAAATACAAGAAGTGTATGTGAGATTGAGTGACATAGCTTTCAGAAGGTATGCTATCCATTAACTAAAATCGGAAAACACCCTGGCTTTTAAAAGTTCCCATGGAAGTTTGTAAAAGTGCCCTGAAATATCTTTTGGAATAATTCTGGCTAAAAAACTAGAATGATTTTGGCTGAAATCTTTTCAACCAATGAGAGAACTTGTTTTAAATTAGTTTAGTTTTCACTACCCATAAACCACAGAAATAAATAACTTTCACTACAGAAGTATTTCCTACTTAATTTATTATTCTGCTTCTGCTTCAAGCGAACTGTAACACTCTTCATGCCACACAACTTGTTTACAACATATACATTAATTAGACCTACCCTGTCCAATGGGAACACGCTTCATCGGTATTTTGCTAGTAGATCACTTAATTTATGAAATATAGGCAATATGTATTAGGAATAGGGGCACTATTAGTACAGAGGGGTGACATTTATTCCCACTTAAGCGTGAATATTCTGTTAGAACAAACTTTACTGCAGTAGATAACACGAGTGAACTCCCATGTAGACTTTTGATGCAAAATGCATGCTTGTTTATATTGCTAGCAGGGAGATAAATCCCCCACTAACTCCAGCACCAAGATCACCTGATCACGTGATTTCAACCTTCTTAGGTTTCATCAATGATTGATGCTCAACTGTTAGAGATAGCAGCGATTCATCTGCCCGTCAGCGATATAAACAAGATTAGTGCCAGAACAGGCACTGGCGTTGCGATTAGCCAGTTAGCTTGTTAAAAAAATATACATTAGCAACAGAGGCATTATTAATACCGAAAAGTAATATTTATTGCTACTTAAAAGTGGATGTTCTGTTGGAACAGACTTTACTGCGGCAGATTCCAGGAGAGAAACACTCATATAGGCTTTTGGTGCGAACAAGCACACGCGTATGTACATCTGAATAGAAATATGCTTTATCATTACAATTTACACTTTGTATGGAGGACATTTTTCATTCGTTTGCGAACAAAAATGTAAGTATAAAAGTGCGTATATATATAAATATATAAGTGCGTATGCACACACACACACACACACACACACACACACACAACACACACAAAGTAAACGCAAATGGCTTTTAAAATTTACAAATCCAACAGTAGTGAGATTAGTTTTTATCCCTACGCCACACCAAGGGCAAACCCGAGATTTAGAACTTTGGTTAAATTAGATTTTATTTTTATTCATGTATGCACCCTTTTCAAGCCTAACCAAGCTCATGGGCCCGGTTTCCCGATTTCTATGGCGTATGTGTTCTCCCCAGCTGGACGGGACGCCAGACCATCGCAGCGTTACTCAAGAAACAGGAAGAAAGAGTGAGAGAAAGTTGGGGCGAAAGAGTACAACAGGGGTTGCCACCACCCACCGCCAGAGCCTCGTGGAACTTAACGTGTTTTCGCTCAATAAACACTCACAACGCCCGATCTGGGAATCGACCGCGAGTCCCCTAACCACTGGACTATTGCGCCTCCACTAAATTAGAGTGCTTGCATATATATATATATATATATATATATATATATATATATATATATATATATATATATATAATAATACAAAGAATATATATACATGTATACACACATATATGTACATACTTACATCTACATGTGTATATACATGCATATCAGGGTACAGGACGTTAGAACAATAAACTACAGACAACGGAACGAACACATAGGAAAACGGAAAGCCCCTTGGAATATCTCTTCATCAGCTGTCTCTATTCTATCTAGACGTTTCGAAGACCAGACAGGACGTACTCTAGAATAGTCTCTTCCTGAGTAGTGGATCAACCAACTACACAGAGGATTCCAAGGTGGCAAACACAAACCAAGACAGGAAAAAATGGACAGTGAAAACAACATTCAAAAGCCGTACAGCCAAACGCAAATCTGAGGTAGAACGCTAGTAGTTGTTTTCACTGTCCATTTTTTCCTGTCTTGGTTTGTGTTTGCCACCTTGGAATCCTCTGTGTAGTTGGTTGATCCACTACTCAGGAAGAGACTATTCTAGAGTACGTCCTGTCTGGTCTTCGAAACGTCTAGATAGAATAGAGACAGCTGATGAAGGGATATTCCAAGGGGCTTTCCGTTTTCCTATGTGTTCGTTCCGTTGTCTGTAGTTTATTGTTCTAACGTCCTGTACCCTGATATGCATGTATATACACATGTAGATGTAAGTATGTACATATATGTGTGTATACATGTATATATATTCTTTGTATTATTACATTATTGAACGCACACGTCCTATTTTACAAGTAAGTCTACTATATATATATACATATATATATATATATATATATATATATATATATATATATATATATATATATATATATATATATATATATTGGTATGTGTGTATGCGTGTGTATGTGTGTGTGTGTACGCATGTACATGTGTGTGAGTTAGTGTGTGTTTATGCGAAATTTTATATGAAAACTATTTAACGTTATGCTGAAGAATTACTTGCTACAGAGTACACATTTATCAGTTTTTGCAAGGAAAAGGTTGATAGTGACTTTGAAGCTTCGAAGCTTCGGTCTAAGTTTCGAAATCACTACCATTGCCTTCCAACTCTATCTATCTGTTTATCTATCTGTCTGTCTGTATATATATATATATATATATATATATATATATATATATATATATATAGCGAGAGAGAGAGAGAGAGATGTAATGATTGCAAATTATTAGAACTGAATTTTTACGTATATTTTTATATCTTA
This sequence comes from Octopus bimaculoides, assembly GCF_046866305.1. NCBI lineage: Eukaryota > Metazoa > Mollusca > Cephalopoda > Octopoda > Octopodidae > Octopus > Octopus bimaculoides. Next base: position 42,661,954 of record NC_142935.1, on the reverse strand, counting down.
AGACATTCAACCGTACCAAAAATTAAAATGATAATTCAACTGCAGAAAATCAAAGGGCTGGGGGAATTAAAAACCAGAGAATGAAAGAAAATATTCTTAATCTAGATATTAAGCATGAAATTATTAAAAATCCAAACGGAGGGGAAATATAGCAAAAGAGAGTGGGTGAGTGGTGGTAATCAACGAATCTACATTACGAGTACTTTGAAACAGATAGGCATTGTCTGTATTTTCGACCATGCAATTGAAATTCTGTCATTAAAGAGATGGAAGATCTTTTAGCAACATAGCTGGAAGATTGCAATCAGAAACTGGTCTCAATTGGCACCGATAATATACATAATGCTTTTGCCCAGCTTTGCAGCCGGAATAAAATTATATTTAGAGAAATTAATACAATATTTGCAGCAAGCGTAAGTTTAGTATGCAAACTTTTAAAAAATGTTAAAACAAGAGAAGCTACTTCGAGGTTTCCAGAACAATTGAAAAATAAAGATTAAAAAATAGAAAAATGATTAATGAAAACTATTATACACAGTTATCGGTTTCAAATTTTGGCACAGGGCAAGTAATTTTGGGGTATGGTAAGCCGAATTCAGTGTTCAAATAGTAGTTATTTTATGGGCCCCGATAAAACGAAAGGCAAAGTCAAGTTCGGTAAAATTTATACTCATGTCGGACGAAAAACTGGTAGGCATTTTGCTCTGCAGATTAATGATTCTGCCAACTCACAGCTTCAGATTGTAAACAGATATTAGATATAGATGAAATCGGCTTTTACTGGAAAAAAAATTGCCTACATTGGCCGAGCATATTTTTCGCAAAGCATAAAGCATTGAACCCCTGACATAAAATATCATAGAATTGTATTGCAATTTAAGGAGGCGTGCTAACAGAATAGTTAGCACGCTAGGTTAAATGCTTCGCGGTATTCCACCCATCTTTACATTCTGAGTTCAAATTCTGCTGAGGTTGACTTTTAACTTTCATCCTTTCGGGGTCGATAACATAAGTACCAATTCTCACGCTATTTATTCCCTCATCCATTCCATTTACCCTTGTCAACCATTGTAGTCTTGTAGTCTTGTAGTCTTACTAAGCGACAATCTTATTACGATTGAAGCAAATACATTGAAGTTTATGGTAGACCATTGCATCAAAGATAAGGACAATATGTGTGGGAAGCTGCTTCTCGTATTTGCCGGAAAATAAAAATGAATATTTATTTATTGTTTATTTGTTTCAGTCATTGGACTGGGGTCGTACTCGAGCAGCTCAATGGTGGTTTTAGTCGAACAAATCGACTCCAGCATTTATTATTAAGCCTGATACTTGTTCTATTCGTCTCCTTCTTTTTGCCGAACCGACCGCAATGTTACAGCGACGTAGACAAACCAAAACCGGTGTCAAACGATGGTGGGAGACAAAAAGAAGCACACACACACACACACACACACACACACACACACACACACACACACACACACACATACACACACACACACACACACACACACACACACACACGCACACACACACACACACACAAATAAATGGGTTTGTGTATTGAATTAATTTTAACCGTTAATCGATACTCAATTCACCTTGAAGTTACTTGTTACACTGATAAAAGTTCTGCAATTCAACAAGCAAATGATAAGTTATGCCAGTAAATGTAAAGACTTCCTCAATCTATTTAGACTTATCTAATACACCAGTTAAATTTAGCTAATATAAAATACAAATACATAATCTAAGGGAGATAACTCCTGTAATAATTTCCTCCCTTGATATTCAGCTAATGTTTATATATAGTGTATAAAATATTTCCGTGAATAAATATTTATATGAAAATGATTAATATTTATTACATCAGCCTACATATACGCTTATTTTGATTCTTCTATTTTTCATGACAAGAAAAGGCATGATGTAATATTGGTATAATGGCACTCAATATGTATCCCTACACTAGAATACTTAAAACTTTGTTTCAAGGGAGGCAACTCTGTAAACCCTATATATATATATATATATGTATATATAAATTTAAATAATAAGGGTAAAAATTGAATATTAATTTGATGTATGTATATATATATACTGTGGGCTTCTTTCAGTTTCCGCCTACCAGATCCCCTCACAATGACTTGTTCGGCATGAGGCTATAGTACAAGACCGTTACCCAAGTTGCAACTCAGTGGGACTGAACCCGGAACCATGTTGTTTGGAAGCGAGCTTCTTACCACACAGCCACACATCTTATATTACCTGTTTCAGTCATTAGACTGCGGCCATGCTGGGGTACCGCCTTTACGAATTTTAGTTGAACTAATCGACCCCAGTACTTCTTTTGTTTTTCATAAAGTTTGGTACTTATTCTATTGTTGTCATTTGCCGAACCACTAAGTTACGCACACACACACACACATACACACACGCACACACACAAACATGCACATAAATATATACAGCGGTCTTCTTTCAGTTTCCGTCAGTAAAATCCACTTACAAGGCTTTTATCGGCCCGAGGCTATAATAGAAATACTTGCTGAAGGTGCCACGCAGTGGGACGGGATCAAGTGGCATGTGGTTGAGAGTAAACTTCTTGCCACACAGCCACGTTTATACATTTGACCGCCACTGGCAACATCAACAGCGACACTGATAAGGTCTATGAGAGACGAAGAGATGGTGGCAAAGGCATGAGGCCAATGCAAATAAGCTTTGAATGTAGCATTGTATCACTCAGGTAACACTTACTGAACAGTCAAGAAATAAATGTGTATATTACATGCATTGGCAAAAGTAAGAGTAACAACATCTTCAAATAAGGGAAGAATAACTGAGCGGGTATTCTGAGAATATAAGTGTTGCATGTGACCCAACATCAACAGAACTACCAAAAAATCGCATCATCAAGAAAACAATGCACGTAAGCTGGAAGATAACTTCAGCGACAAGAAGAGTAGCCTCCCGTGGAACTGTGATAGATTAGTTACGTTCCATTTAGAATAGTGCTCTGTAACCTTACTTTTTATCACTTTTCAAAATTCGGCGACACACTTGAGCTAAAAATATAACTAAAAGTGAGGAAGAAGTACTACCGATGGTAAGTTCTTTATTTATATACTTGAAATGGTTTTAATATTTTATTTTGCTTTTGTATTTTTTTTTATTAAGTATGCATTATTTTTGCAAGCAAAACATGTCTTGGTAATCTACGTAAATAAAAGTTTCGATTTATTAACGTTTGTATATCTGCATATGATAAAACATACACTGGGAATTTGAGTGTTCATTTCATTCAAAATGAAGTTTTCAGGCTTGCACATACAATCGTTAATTCTCTTAAAAATAAACAAAAAAATTTTAAAACAATTGTAAATTAAAATATTTTGCTCTTGAATCTTAAATTTTCTATATCTATTAATATTTTTAGGCATGACTAGCATGGTCTTGTGGGACACCAGTGTGCCGCAGCGTACTGGTTGCGGAGCACTGATCTAGAATGATGTGCCTTCGCTATCCGCGAATATGTGATAGTTACTAAATACCTGATAAACAAGCGAGAAACAAAGATACCACCAAACCTCCACGTTGTGATAGGAAATGCCAGCTCTGCAACACCTGTATGGAAGGTATCACCTGTATTATCTGCAACTGCTTCAAAATGTCTACGAGATATTAGCCACCCGTAAAGCGTGATATAGTTGCAAGAACTATTTACAATACTATCCGCAAGAAGGATTGCTCTGACGGATAGGTTAAAGACATGTCAGAAGCAAAATGTATTCACACCTTTAAAAACAGGGAATAGTGGCGATACTCCAATAAAAACGCCAACAATCTTGATATTGGTCATTTGGTGATTTCTGAAAGACCTTGTCGTGCCTTCACCTATATTCCTTTCTACTCTAGGCACAAGGCCCGAAATTTTTGGAGAGGGAGCCAGTCGATTAGATCTACCCCAGTACGCAACTGGTTCCTAATTTATCGACACCGAAAGGATGAAAGGCAAAGTCGACCTCGTGCCTCCACCTATATTAACTTCCTCCCAGTACCCTAGAGTATTTGGTCAAAATGTGGTTCAGGTTGTAAAGGGTTGCACCACTCTTCTTGCAGATGGATTTCTTTATTGCCCTATATTTTAAGATTATTTGATGTTGACAACAAGTCAAATGCGGTTCACGAAGAGTAGGACAATTTTTCCTGGTTAGTGGTCCAGAGTTCCCACCAGGACAGCGCCTGGCTCCATTGCATCCACTGTACCTGACAGGCAAGACATCAATTTTACACAGCATTCAACTTTGAAGTCGCAGCTACTTTGCACATTCACTGGCTTCTGGTATTGGTTTATCTCCACCCCTTGATGCTGTAATTGCCAACTCCTTGACCGATCACGCCAACATTCTCCTGGTGCTTCCAGTATGTTTCCACTACCTTCACCGCTTCCTCAAGTTTCCACCTGCTTCCGCCTTTATGATCTTGTTAGCGTATCTTTCTGACTTTGTCACCCTCATAGTAGCAATATGCCGTCAGCTCTTATTTTAGTGGCTTTAAATTTATCCACCACTGATGAAATTGATAGGCAGAGGTTAGAGATCTTACTGCACAAGTACACTGAACTGAAAGCTAGGAGAACGCCCAGCCTACCTTCGCGTAGATTCCCTGCACAATCTCTCCATGCCATATTGGAAGCATTTTCCAACTAGTTGGCTTTCATCACCTACCTTCAGCCAGTTGTTTAGTAGGTTCTTAATATATTTGGCGTTGTACTAAAGAATTACGATTGAACTAAAAAGTAATCGCAATTCTTCCCAAGGTATCGAATTTCTTTATTTTGGTTTGTTAGAACCTCAGACCCCTGAATGTTATTACTCATCCTTCTTTTGAGGATACGCAGGCTCTGAGATTTTGCTGGATGGAATTTCATATAGCTATTTTTTCCAGGGAGCTCACGGTCTACCGTGTCCATTGGATTCTTGGTGCCATAACAGTTTTGTCATTCCATGAAGGCACTACAGAGTGGATGTCTTGTATTATCAGTTTCTGCTCCTCTTGACTGTTAAAATAGGTTTGTGGTCACTACGAATAGAACTACTGATAATGTGCATTCTGCCGTAAAGTCCTTTTCTCAATCTCTTCTACGTAGTGCTGACATTTTTCACGCTGAGACATCTTCACGTGCCACATTATGAATTCGACTACTGCTGTTAGGACTTAGTAGTACTCTAGTGCACTTTAGATTAGCGAGTGGAGCACATCTGGGTAGGCTTCACGTTCTGAGTTCAGACTTTGCCTTTCATCTTCTCGGGGTTAATAAAATAAAATATGCATCAGTTAAGTACTGGGGCCAATGTAATCGATTTAATCCATCCACCAAAAGTCCAGGGCTTGTGCCTATAATAATAATAATAATAATAATAATAATAATAATAATAATAATAATAATAATAATAATAATAATAATAAAAACATGGCTAATATGTTTAAGTCTGAATGACAATTGATACCCTTGGTTGAATTTTTAGTTGGCACTCCGTCAGTTACGACGACGAGGGTTCCAGTTGATCCGATCGACGGAACAGCCTGCTCGTAAAATTAACGTGCAAGTGGCTGAGCACTCCACAGACACGTGTACCCTTAACATAGTTCTCGAGGAGATTCAGCATGATACAGAGTGTGACAAGGCTGGCCCTTTGAATTACAGGTACAACAGAAACGGGAAGAAAGTTGTGATGAAAGAGTACAGCAGGGTTCGCCACCATCCCATGCCGGAGCCTCGTGGAGCTTTACGTGGTTTCGCTCAATAAACACTCACAACGCTCGGTCTGGGAATCGAAACCGCGAGTCCACTGCCGTAACCACTGGGCCATTGCGCCTCCACCCTTGGTTGAATACATTTAAATTATTTTGCTAAGCTAGATAAAAATAAACTGTCGTTCTAAAAAAAAATTGTAATAAGCTTTCTTGTTATGTGATATACTTTTAGCAATGTTAATACACGAAGGGGCCCCCACCAGTAAATAATAAAAAAAAAATATTATTCATATAAATAATTAACCGAATAATCGGTACAATAAATATGTAAATATATCATTAAATGAAGAACATAAATTAATAATACCCGTTACAAAAATAAAAAAACCCCAGCCTGCTGGGTGTTAACAATTGTATAGAAAACGAATATGACAAAAAAAAATTGCGCAAATGAACCGGTGGGGAGGGGGAGGAGAGGATTTTCGAAAAATTTACTAGAACCGATTTTTCCGTCAGAACTTTCGGGAAAATGGATATATATACTCTTTACTCTTTACTTCTTTCAGTCGTTTGACTGCGGCCATGCTGGAGCACCGCCTTTAGTCGATTATATTGATTTTTGTTTACGAAATCCCACGTTTTTTGGTTATGGAGGATCCGATTCTGAAAAACAAATTTCAAAAATCGCATTTTCAAAACTTTAATTCCACCCCCACCTCCTCCCCCTTTTCATTTTTCACTTTTTCCGGAAATTTTTTTGTCTTTGCGAAATACGGAGAAAAATACGAAGATTAGGATTTTGAAAAGATTTTTTTAAATTTCAATTTTTCAACAAAAATTTTTTTTATATATATACATATATATCCCCAACCCTCTCTCCTCCCAATCCTACGACCTTGGCCTTCAAGCAGGCTATCCACATGCTAGAAATAACAGCTAAATCTCACAAAACTACAATAACATAATGAACACCTATTAGACTTCTATTTTTGTTTTGTCGTTTTAGTGATCGGGCGTTACCGTGATCCTTTTACTGTTTCACTATAACACATGCAGAAGCAGACAAAACAACCGTTGATTTTCACATTTAGACAGCGGGGAGGGAAGTGTGGGGAAATTTTGGGTTGGAGTTTTTCAGAAAAAATTTAAAATTAAAATTGAAATTTGTGTTTATTTTTTCCACATTCTTAATCACCATATTTTCACACGTAGATTGACTGAAAACAAAAAAAAATTCGAAAAAATAACAAAAAAAATAAATAAATAAAAAAAAACAAACAAAAAAACTTTAATTTCACTTGAATTAGTTTGTCATATTACTGCGGGGAATTACACTGAAAGAAATCTTTGCAGAAAGGTGAGTAGATTGATTACATATTTCTTTCATTGCGTTATCGCAGTTTTGTGAGATTTGGCTGTTATTTCTAACATGTGGGATAGCCTGCTTGAAGGCCGGAGAAATAAAATGCGACTCTTGAAATTTTTTTTTCAGAATCGGATCCTCCATAATCAAAAACATGGGATTCCGTAAAAAAAAAAAAAATCAATATATATCCATTTTCCCGAAAGTTATGAAGGAAAAATCGGATCTTGTGAATTTTCCGAAAGTCCTCTCCCCACACCCCAGGTTCGTTTGCGTATTTTTTTTGTTTTTGTCATTTTCGTCTTCTACACAGTTGTTAACACCCAGTAGGCTGTTTTTTTTTTTTTGGTTTTTGTTAACGAGTGAAGATCTTTATATTAACCAAGTCACTATAGTATATATTTAATAATAAAATTGGTAATATTTGTAAAGCACTAATTGAAGTTACCGCCCCTTAGATGTCAGGCCAAACAAATCGACTTTGCACATGCTAGAAATTTGATATTTTCCTAATATTAATTCCTTCTGCAAGATTTCAGAATTGATTTTCCTTTCAGCTTTAAATGATAAGATTTTATCATTCTTTTCTGTCATGTAAGTTGCTACTTTATGAATTGTTACTTTTGCTTTTATGAAGAAGTTCCCTTTAATATTACGAGGAAGTAGAATTACTGATGATCGGTTAGGGAGAGGTACAACTGGAATTTAATGTTGACATAAGTCGTGGTCCCCACTTTTAAATGCATAAAGTGTTGCAGTTGCATAGCACCCAATTCAGCCCCGAGGAAGTAATGCTGTCATTCTATCTTTCTTTTTTCAGTCATTGTATATCATACGTTAGTGACGTCGTTATTTAACCTTGAGTCAACAACGAACGAGGAGACCTATTCAAATGCAACCGTAATCATATATATATATATATATATTTTTTTTTTTCCTTTCAGAATCTGTACTTTAGTGTATGTTGTGACAATCTTCTTATGGATTATTATGTATGTTATTTCTAACAAGTCTAACGAGCTACATAGGGGCTTCCTCTTTGGCTTGTGTACATTGTTCTTGTTGAGATGATAAAATGTGGAAGATATAGCTGCTGTTTCTAGCAAGTCTAATCAACAGATAGAGCCTTCAACGGTGATTGCCTTCCAACACAGGGTTTAGATATGGTGTAATTATCGAAAAATACTGCGAGGTATTCTATTCACCATTTGAACGACTCTATCAATTTCGCCTTACACACATACACGCACGTGTATGTGCGTGTGTGTTTGTGTTCATGAATCAACATTCATTGTCCCGATGTTGTTTACGTGTTTGTCTAAACTGAACGGAAGTGATAGAATTCTAAGTATGGTGTGTTCTGAATGTATTTGTTTGTTGGGCAGGTTTGTTGTAGCTATAACACATACCTCTCATTCAAATACTGAGCTCGTCTTTCAGTTTATATAAATTACTCTAGAACTTATAGTGTGGGTTATGAAATAGATATATTGACTCGTATCCATATATGAATAGTCTGCCTGTGCAATGAAGCCCACGAAGACCTTTTCCAACAGCTTGTTATGAGGATCGAACCGACTAATTTGTTTTCGATCCTTATCTCATTCTATCAAAAATGCTGTCGTGGGTTTAATTATACTGCGAGACTAAATGTAGAGGTTATTATATAGATCCACACCCGGTGTAGATACGAGTTAGTATATTTATTCATAACCCCCACTAGTGAATATTTGTCGACTGTCTGTCAACTGCATCCCATTAGTACTGTTCATCTACAATTTGGCGAAGAGAGATGAGCACATCTTGACAAATTGTTGGATAACGACACTGGTAGGTTCGAATTCCATCATAGCGGCTGAAAAATATCTCGTGGGGAACCAAATCTAATTTCGAAACATATCATTGTAGAGCTGATCTGTGGATATAGGCGTGCAGCGCGTGATGATTGTTTAGATTTTATTTACATTCGACGGATATTTGTCCTCATCTTGTGTGTTGTTGTTGTTGTGGTTATTATTATTATTATTATTATTATTCAGGTCACTGCCTGGAATCGAACTCGGAATCTTGGGGTTAGTAGCCCGCGCTCTTAACCACTACGCCATATGCCCGTGGGCTTTTCTTTTTTATGGAATTGTCACTCTGTAGTCTTTTGATAGCGAATTTTTCTTCCTTAGTGATGTTTGGCTTGGGAAGTTTCGCTTTTTCCAGTACCTGTCCCACTTTCCACTTTAGTTCATCTCCCTGAGCTTTTGGTATCTTTACGGGGCAATTATGTCCAAGTATGGAATGCGCTTGATGGTTGTCGCAAAGTTGAGACCTTTGTTAAGTACTGCTTCTTCAGAGCTTTCGGCTACTTCTATTAATTACTGCTTTCACAGGTGGCTGACAGACCTTTGAGTTTCATAAACTTTTTTATCTGGCATGTCTTCACCATTTCAAATTCTTTCATGTACAATTTTCTAAATCTTGTTGGATTCTCTTTCTATCATCATCTCTCGTTATTTTCCTAAGTAATGAAGATAACCTCTCTTTGATTTCGTTATTTAGTTGATGTTTTTTTTTTCGAACAGTTGTAATAGATCCTCTCACGAACGAGGACATATCCTGCCCTTTCCGCTACTCTTCTAGCTTTATATGAATCCACTAGTGTCATTGTAGTCAAGCCAGGTGGTATTAGCTTTGAGTCTCTACATCTACACAGGAAAGTTAGATGGTTTGAAAGACGAGCTAGTTTTTGATGGAGTTTCTCTATATGTCCCCATTGAAGTCTAATGTCGGCTCCCTACCGATTAGATAATACAGTTCTATATTCAAGAGATGAGGAATTATGTACATGATTTACATTCGACAGATATTTGTCCTCATCTTGTTTGTTGTTAACACAACATTTCAGCCTTCATCAGGTGTCTTGGGGAAATTTCGAACTTGGGTTCTCATTCCTAAGGTATTATTCGACGTTATTATTATTATTCAGGTCACTGTCTGGAATCGAACTCGGAATCTTGGGGTTAGTAGGCCGCGCTCTTAACCACTACGCCATGTGCCCGTGGGAGTGAAGTTTAGGGCTTATAAATCTAATATTTTCCTATCCTTCCTTAATACCGGTTCCCATATGCTATTCATATCTGCACTCTGTCTGCTTAGGAGGTTGTTGTGACCTACCATATGTGCTGCTTCTTTTAGCTATCGTATTTTCCAGTGCTGTTCTCTGTCTATTATTTTAACTTCATCCTGCAGGGGAAGGTGGTCTCTATTTTTCCATACATGATCAGCTATACCCGATTTATCAATATCTCCTCGTGTCACAGCTTTGCGATGTTCCTCTACCCTTATTTTGAGGGGGCTACATGTTTCACCTTTGTATAACCTACCACAGCTGCATGGGATGGAGTACACGCAGTTTTTGGTCATATTCTCTTCTACTGGTGGTTTTTACCCGAAGGAGATATTTGCGAAGTGTTGTATTACTCTTGAATGCTGTCCTGATGTCATATGGCGTAGTGGTTAAGAGCGCGGGCTACTAACCCCAAGATTCCGAGTTCGATTCCAGGCAGTGACCTGAATAATAATAATAATAATAATAATAATAATAATAATAATAATAATGATAATAGCATCGAAAAATACCTTAGGAATGAGAACCCAGGTTCGAAATTTCCCCAAGACACCTGATGAAGGCTGGAGGGTATATCAGCCGAAACGTTGTGTTAACAACAAACAAGTTGAGGACAAATATCCCTCGAATGTAAATGATGTACATAATTCCTCATCTCTTAAATATAGAACTCTATTGTTAAGATTTGTTGGAGGCCCCTATGTTGCAAATTGATTTCGTACCATTTATTCTGTACAAAACTCATGTTTATATTCTGTATAGTGGATAACTGGCTTTGATGCAAAGCTCCACAGATTTTAAAAGTATTGCAATATTCATAATTACCAAAAAAAAAAAAAAAAAATCAGAAAATAACCAGCAAATATTTTTCGATATCAGTTGAATAAATTTTATATTTTATTGGTTCTTCGTATGTATTTACACGGGAGACAACTCTATTTTAAATATTTCAATTTCATTTCAATGTTTTACTATCGATATGAACTTGTCTCATCTCCCCTTTTCTGCTTGTCTCTCACCCTCTCACTTTCTAGCAGTCACTCTCTCTCTCGCTAACTATCTGTCTGTATCTCTCTCTCTCTCTCATCTTTCCTCCGACATACTACATCTCCAAAAGAGCCATTGTAGAAACTGCAGCGCTCAAATCGTTTCTCTCCATGTTTATACCACCCACACCTGCGATTAGTAAGCCTATTATTAAGGACATTCTACCCATCATGATCCTATCTTATATTAACCTATCACTATAAAAAAATGTTTAATTTTCACTTAGCTTGCATATATGAAATTCACCAAATAGGATGAAAATTGTCTACTTTATAAAGTTTTACATTTAATATCTACAGTTTCAATCAGGCATTCACTACTTTGCCTACCTTTACTATTAGTTGTGCTTGGCAAACATATTCATATATAGCTAAACATGATTACGTGCAAATATGCAGAAACATACACTCACTCACTGTCTCTGTCTGTCTCTCTCTCTCTCTCTCACACACACAATTTCACTGTTGCCGAGCCAGTTTAAAAATAATTTTTTGTTATTTTGTGTGTGAAAGTCAGATTAAGACATTACAAAAGAAGAAACAAAATAATCACTTAATTACAGGAAAGATTACTTTTAGCCTTGATTACATTCACTCATATTTATTCATTAATTACTGGATGTCAATTAAAAAATAAGATTGGGCTGAGAATGAGACAATTAAGTACACATTATCCAATCTATTGTCCATTCCTATTTACATATATTCAAATAAAGAAGTCACTACAGGTCTCTTCACTTGCTAGAAATAGTAGAAAAATTCCTTTCAAGTTGTATCCTACCATTAAAAAAATAGATACTGGAGTCTTAGAAATAGATATATTGACTCGTATCCATATATGAATAGTCTGCCTGTGCAATGAAGCCCACGAAGACCTTTTCCAACAGCTTGTTATGAGGATCGAACTGACTAATTTGTTTTCGATCCTTATCTAAATCTACCAAAAATTCAGTCGTGGGTTTAATTATATTTGCGAGACTAAATGGAGATACGAGTTAGTATATTTATTCATAACCCCCACTAGTGAATATTTGTCGACTATCTGCCAACTGCATCCCATTAGTACTGTTCATCTACAATTTGGCGAAGAGAGATGAGCACATCTTGACAAATTGTTGGATAACAGACACTGGTAGGTTCGAATTCCATCTTAGCAGCTGAAAAGTGTCTCGTGGGAGACCAAATTTAATTTCGAAACGTAACATTGTAGAGCTGGTCTGTGGATATAGGCGTGCAGCACGTGATGATTGTTTAGATTTTATTTACATTATTTACATTCGACGGATATTTGTCCTCATCTTATTTGTTGTTAACACGTTTCGGCTGATATACCCTCCAAGCCTTCATCAGGTATCTTGGGGAAATTTCGAACCTGGGTTCTCATTCCTAAGGTATTTTTCGATGTTGTTGTTGCTATTATTATTATTATTATTATTATTATTATTCAGGTCACTGCCTGGAATCGAACTCGGAATCTTGGGGTTAGTAGCCCGTGCTCTTAACCACTACGCCATATACCCGTGGGCTTTTTTTATATGACGGAATTGTCATTCTGTAGTCTTTTGATAGCGAATTTTTCTTCCTTAGTGATGTTTGGTTTGGGAAGTTTCGCTTTTTCCAGTACCCGTCCCACTTTCTACCTTAGTTTATCTCCCTGAGCTTTTGGTATCTTTACGGCTATCTCTTCAATAGGGCAATTATGTCCAAGTGTGGAATGTGCTTGATGGTTGTCGCAAAGTTGAGACCTTTGTTAAGTACTGCTTCTTCAGAGCTTTCGGCTACTTACATTAATTACTGCTTTCACAGGTGGGTAACGGACCTTTGAGTTTCATAAACTTTTTAATCTGGCGTGTCTTCACCATTTTAAATTCTTTCATGTACGATTTTCAAGATCTTGTTGGATTCTCTTTCTATCATCATCTCTCGTTATTTTCCTAAGTAATGAAGATAACCTCTCTTTGATTTCGTTATTTAGTTGATGTTTTTTTTTCCAACGGTTGTAATAGATCCACTCACGGATGAGGACATGTCCTGCCCTTTCCGCTACTCTTTTAGCTTTATATGAATCCACTAGTGTCATTGTAGTCAAGCCAGGTGGTATTAGCTTTGAGTTGCTACTTCTACACAGGAAAGTTAAATGGTTTGAAAGACGAGCTAGTTTTTGATGGAGTTTCTCTATATGTCTCCATTGAAGTCTAATGTTGGCTCCCTACCGATTAGATAATACAGTTCTATATTTAAGAGATGAGGAATTATGTACATTATTTACATTTGACGGATATTTGTCCTCATCTTGTTTGTTGTTAACACAATATTTCGGCTGATATACCCTCCAGTCTTCATCAGGTGTCTTGGGGAAATTTCGAACCTGGGTTCTCATCCCTAAGGCATTTTTCGATGTCATTATTATTATTATTATTATTATTATTCAGGTCACTGTCTGGAATCGAACTCGGAATCTTGGGGTTTGTAGGCCGCGCTCTTAACCACTATGTCATGTGCCCGTGGGAGTGAAGTTTAGGGCTTATAAATCTAATATTTTCCTATCCTTCCTTAATACCGGTTCTCATATGCTATTCATATCTGCACTCGGTCTGCTTAAGAGGTTGTTGTGTCCTAGCATATGTGCTGCTTCTTTTAGTTTTCGTATTTTCCAGTGGTGTTCTCTGTCTATTATTTTAACTTCATCCCGTAGGGGGAGGTGGTCTCTATTTTTCCATACATGATCAGCTATACCCGATTTATCAATATCTCCTAGTGTCACAGCTTTGCGATGTTCCTCTACCCTTATTTTGAGGGGGCTGCATGTTTCACCTTTGTATAACCTACCACAGCTGCATGGGATGGAGTACACGCAGTTTTTGGTCATATTCTCTTCTACTGGTGGTTTTTACCCGAAGGAGATATTTGCGAAGTGTTGTATTACTCTTGAATGCTGTCCTGATGTCATATGGCGTAGTGGTTAAGAGCGCGGGCTACTAACCCCAAGATTCCGAGTTCGATTCCAGGCAGTGACCTGAATAATAATAATAATCATAATAATAATGATAATAGCATCGAAAAATACCTTAGGAATGAGAACCCAGGTCCGAAATTTCCCCAAGACACCTGATGTAGGCTGGAGGGTATATCAGCCGAAACGTTGTGTTAACAACAAACAAGATGAGGACAAATATCCTTCGAATGTAAATGATGTACATAATTCCTCATCTCTTAAATATAGAACTCTATTGTTAAGATTTGTTGGAGGCCCCTATGTTGCAAATTGATTTCGTACCATTTATTCTGTACAAAACTCATGTTTATATTCTGTATAGTGGATAACTGGCTTTGATGCAAAGCTCCACAGATTTTAAAAGTATTGCAATATTCATAATTACAAAAAAAAAAAAAAAAAAATCAGAAAATAACCAGCAAATATTTTTCGATATCAGTTGAATAAATTTTATATTTTATTGGTTCTTCGTATGTATTTACACGGGAGACAACTCTATTTTAAATATTTCAATTTCATTTCAATGTTTTACTATCGATATGAACTTGTCTCATCTCCCCTTTTCTGCTTGTCTCTCACCCTCTCACTTTCTAGCAGTCACTCTCTCTCTCGCTAACTATCTGTCTGTATCTCTCTCTCTCTCTCATCTTTCCTCCGACATACTACATCTCCAAAAGAGCCATTGTAGAAACTGCAGCGCTCAAATCGTTTCTCTCCATGTTTATACCACCCACACCTGCGATTAGTAAGCCTATTATTAAGGACATTCTACCCATCATGATCCTATCTTATATTAACCTATCACTATAAAAAAATGTTTAATTTTCACTTAGCTTGCATATATGAAATTCACCAAATAGGATGAAAATTGTCTACTTTATAAAGTTTTACATTTAATATCTACAGTTTCAATCAGGCATTCACTACTTTGCCTACCTTTACTATTAATTGTGCTTGGCAAACATATTGATACATAGCTAAACATTATTACGTGCAAATATGCAGAAACATACACTCACTCACTGTCTCTGTCTGTCTGTCTCTCTCTCTCTCACACACACAATTTCACTGTTGCCGAGCCAGTTTAAAAATAATTTTTTGTTATTTTGTGTGTGAAAGTCAGATTAAGACATTACAAAAGAAGAAACAAAATAATCACTTAATTACAGGAAAGATTACTTTTAGCCTTGATTACATTCACTCATATTTATTCATTAATTACTGGATGTCAGTTAAAAAATAAGATTGGGCTGAGAATGAGACAATTAAGTACACATTATCCAATCTATTGTCCATTCCTATTTACATATATTCAAATAAAGAAGTCACTACAAGTCTCTTCACTTGCTAGAAATAGTAGAAAAATTCCTTTCAAGTTGTATCCTACCATTAAAAAAATAGATACTGGGGTCTTAGAAATATGGGATTGTGATGGCCACCATTCATTATAGATACTGTTGTCTGCTATTATCCTGTGTGTTTGATTCCTGGACTGACTGACTCATTGTATTCTTGAACAAAACACTTTATCTCATGTTGCTCTGTGATTACTTTGGTACCTGACATGTTTCACACTATGCACCTGTGCAGGCAATGTTGATTTGATAGAGGGAGTGGGCTTAGGTGCAACATTTGATCACTATAAACAAATTGTTTCTGCAGGTTGTTTAAGAAAAAATTGCAGAACTGTCTTTCTAGGACTTGAGAGACTACCATTAATTATATATATGTGTATGTGTGTATACATATATACATATACATATATATATTATATTGGGGTAGGCCGGTTTATGGGGTTACCTTGGGTTTCTCGCTCATAAGGGGTTTAGCCTTATGGCGTATCTTCAGACCCCTGTGTGAATCCTTATTTTACTACATACATACATACATACATATTTTAAAGAGGCCTCAGGCCAGCATTGTTTGGGGTCTGGAGACATGCCATAAGGCTAAACCACATATGAGCAAGAAACCCAGGGTATCCCCATAAACCAGCCTACCCCAATATAATATTAACTGCTCTACATCTTAGAGTATGCTTCTCCTCTGGATCTATGTATTTCTACAAATGATCCATATATATATGCTATATATTAAATAGTAGCTATGTTAAGTGATCCTAGTGAAAATGTGATTTTTTTTTCCTTTTCATTTTGTTTGGATATTTCATATGGCCTTATAAATTTGGTATGGGACACCCATGCTGCATTTTTTGTTTGTGACTCCTGTTACCCGTTTTAACCTCAGCAAGAGGGCACTACTTACATCCTTGTGAGTTAGCTTCATTAAGGTTCTACCTCATTTCGTGCGTGCGGGTGACACGTAAAAGCACCCACTACACTCTCTGAGTGGTTGGCGTTAGGAAGGGCATCCAGCTGTAGAAACTCTGCCAAATTAGATTGGAGCCTGGTGTTGCCATCCGGTTTCACCAGTCCTCAGTCAAATCGTCCAACCCATGCTAGCATGGAAGGCGGACGTTAAACGATGATGATGATGATGATGAAAGAAGAAATATTCAGATAAGCAACTTTGTTTTTCCTTCCTAGTTTTACTTCTCACCTCACTTTATATCACTCATATTATTTATAAAACCTTGTTTATTTCCTTGCTTTATGTTAAACAGTAAAGTTAAGTAATCCTTATGTTCAATTAAGCAATTCAGTTTTTCCTTCCTAGCCTTAATTCTCAAAAATTTCATCTCGCTCACATTATGTCTAAAATCTTTGTTTCCATACTATATATTAAATAGTAGCTATGTTAAGCAGTCCTAGTGGAAATATGCTTTTTCCCCACCTCTTCACTTTGTTTGTATATTTTATATGGCCTTAGACCTTTGGCTTGGGGCAGCCATGCTGCTTGGTTGTTTGTGGTGCACCTGCTTAACCCTTCCTCCCACCTATACCAGAAGTCTTTCTCCTTGCACCTCTACTGGAACCTATACTGAGTGCTGTCTCTCTTCCACCTCTATCTAGTGGTCTGTCTCCTTGTAAATGTGGAAAGTGTGAAAAGAATCAATGATGGTGAAGTAAATGCAGGCTGAAGCATATTTGAACTTATATGATATGTCTGGGAAATGTATATGCAAGCTTTCATTCCAAATGCAGAATGCTGTCCCCCATTCCTGTGTCCCCCCTGGCCCACACCTTCCACACTCTTAGAGTTGGTACACTCAATGTGGGCACATGGAAAGGTAGGTCTGTTGAGATGCTTGAACAGAGGCTTGTAGATGTGTGTTGCATACAAGAAGTAAGGTGGAGAGGAGGTTCTACCAGGTTCCACACAGACAAAGAGTATAGGTATAAAATATTCTGGGTAGAGAATAGTAATGGGGTTGAGGGTGTGGGCATACTTTTTGCTGAAAAATGGGCTGAAAAGGTAATTGAGGTAGTCAGAGTGTGATAGAATACCTAAGCTTAGACTAGTTTTGCAAATCGGGACTACCTGATTAACAGAATGACCGATTTTAAGACACCCTTTTGT
Organism: Octopus bimaculoides; assembly: GCF_046866305.1. Taxonomy (NCBI): domain Eukaryota; kingdom Metazoa; phylum Mollusca; class Cephalopoda; order Octopoda; family Octopodidae; genus Octopus; species Octopus bimaculoides. Next base: position 42,644,189 of record NC_142935.1, on the reverse strand, counting down.
AGACTACCTCATTGACAAATGACGGTGACATCAATGGACATGCTGGGCAACATTTGAGTGGCGAGCTGGCAGAAACGTTAGCATGCCGGGCGAAATGCTTAGTGGTATTTTGTCTGCCGCTACGTTCTGAGTTCAAATTCCGCCGATGTCGACTTTGCCTTTCATCCTTTCGGGGTCGATTAAATAAGTACCAGTTACGCACTGGGGTCGATGTAATCGACTTAATCCGTTTGTCTGTCCTTGTTTGTCCCCTCTGTGTGTAGCCCGTTGTGGGTAGTAAAAAAATAACATTTGGGTGGCTTCCATGGCATGGATGGCAGCAATGGGTTTGGTTCCTGTAATAAGGAGGGAACCAGGCTGCTGGAGTTCTGTGAAGCAAATGACCTTATGATCTGTAATACTAACTTCAGGAAACTTGCTAGTCATCTGTTTACCTATCAATCTGGTGGGCACACTAGCCAGATTGACTACATTCTTGCTAGAAAACGAGTAAGTTGTCTGCTTATAAATGTCAAAACTTTCCCAGGTGAAGAATGCACCCCACAACGTAGGTTAGTCATTTGTGGCTTCAGAATCAGGGCTAAAAGGCTGCCCAGAAGACAACCACTGTGGAAAAGAAAGGTCTGGAAGTTTAAGGATCCTCTGAATGGTCAGAGATTTAGAGATGTATTACTTGAAGGATTTGATGAAAAAGATGAAGATATAGTGACATAATGTGGAGATTCCTATGGGACAACCTTTTGAGGGTCACTGAACAAATTTGCAGCTGGTGCAAAGTCTGTTCTTGACCTAAGGTAACATGGTGGTGGAATAGTGTTGACTCAGTTATTAGAGAAAAAGAACAGGCTTGGAAGTGTGGTGGTGGCAGGGAACTGTATCAGATAGTCAAAAGGGAGGCTATGAGGTATATTTAGCCAGAGAAGAAGCAGAAAAGAAGTTTGCCTATGTTCTGTGGTGTGAGAACCGGAGGCTTGAAGTGTTTCAGATTGCGAGACAGTGTGTGAGAGAAAATCGTGATGTCATAGAAGAGAAATGTGTTTGCATGGATGATGGTTCACTTGCATTTAGTGATTCTGCAAAGAAATAGGTTTGGAAATGCCATTATGAAAGGCTGCTAAATATAGAGAATGCATGGGAGAAGGAGAGTTTGCCTAATTTAGAAACAGCTGAGGGACCGGCTATCCGAATTGACAGTATTTTGGTAGATAAAGCAATGAAAAATATGAAGACAGGGAAATCCCCTGTCCCATCAGGAATCACTGTTGAGATGCTTAAAATATCAGGCGGAATGGGATATGGCCTAGTCACCCATATAGTTAATCAGGTTGTCCATGAGGGAGTCATACCCAACGATTAGTGCAGCAGCGTTATAGACAGCTGCTACAAAGCAAAGGTGATACTCTATACAGAAATAATTACAGAGGCATCACATTACTAGACCAGGTAATGAAAGTCACAGGAAGAGGATTAGCGTAGATGAGATGCAGTTTGTATTTGTGCCAAGTAGAAGCATGACTGATGCTGTATTCCTAGTTAGACAACTTCATAAGTATTTAGCCAGTAATAAACCTCTGTACTTGGTTTTTGTCAACATGGAGAAAGCCTTTGACAGAGTCCCCTGATCTCTTATGTGAAGATGCTATGCCAAAATTTCTGCAAATTTCCTGCTGAAATTCTTGCAACAGCTGGAATCATGGTATTATGGAACAAACTACTTCTTCACTGCACTTCTATGCCTGTGTCCTCTTAATTTGTAAGTTGTGTGAACTCTTTCTCATAAATGGAACCCTGAACCCATTCACAATGAAATGTCACCAACAAATTATCACAGCAGGGAATATCATGTATTAGAATGTATATGTTTAGCCTGTTATAATTGTAGCCTTTTCTGCTCCCTCAAATCAAATAGAATTAATTAAATATTTTTAATGGGGAAAATGAATAAATTACCTTATTTCATGTTTTTTTTGTTTTTTTTCTCATCAGATACCTATATTGATAATGAATCCTGCCTCTCCTTTTGCTATTTTCTCGCTGTACCGACAAATGATTCGTAAAGCAAGGACACTTTCTTACACTGACAAGAACTTTTATCTGCGTAGAGTTCGAAAGGAATTTGATAAGAACAAATCTATCACTGATCCTTATGAGCTACAGCGCTCTCTTGAGGTATGTATTTGTTGTTTTTTTTCCTATGTTGTGCATTCATTTATTTTTTATGTTTGCATGGATGAAATGATTTATGTGAACTAGAACATACTCAAGAATAACTAGTCACATATTGGTTTCAAACTTTGGCACAAGGCCAACAATTTCGAGGTATGGGGTAAGTCAATTACATCGACCCCAGTGCTAAACTGGTCCTTATTCTATCAATCCTGAAGGGACAAATGGTGAATTTGACCCCTGTAGGATTTGAACTCAGACTGTAAAAACAGAAGAAGTGCCACTAGCATTCTGCTTAGCATTCTGCTTAGCATTCTAATGATTCTGCCAGTCACATATTGCTATGAAGAAATGTATGTGTGGTGAGAAGTAGCATTGAATTTGTCAATATGTTGATAAGGAATAATGTAGGAGATATGAAACATTGTTGTGCACTAAAGTTGTTAAATTGTGTGTTGAGAATAGTCATGGAAGAAGTCATAGGAAATAGTTATCGAAGCCAGGTTGCTAAATGTAGAGAATGCATGGGAGAAGGAAAGTCTGCCTAATGTGGTTCCAACAGAGGGACCAGCTATCCAAATAGACAGTAGCTTGGTAGATAAAGCAATGAAGGATATGAAGACAGGGAAAACCCCAGACCCATCAAGAATCACTGCTGAGATGCTTAAAATATTTGGCAGTGTAGGTTATGCTCTAGTCACCCATATAGTCAGGTTATACATGAGGAAGTCAAACCCAATGACTGGTGTAGCAGCAGCCAGGGAGAATGGCACTGATGCTATATTCCTGATAAAACAGCTGCAAGTGAAGTACCTAGCCAAAAATAAATCTCTGTACTTGGCTTTTATCAACATGGAGAAAGCTTTTGACAGGGTCTTCCTCTCCCTTATCTGGTGATCAGTGTGGTAACTATGGATAGATGAGTGGCTAGTGACATCTGTACAAGCTATGTACAGGAACGTCTGTTAGGTGAGGGTTGGCAACAAGTATAGTGATGAATTCAGTATACAGGTAGTAGTTCACCAAGGATTAGACCTCAGCTCTCTCTTGTTCATCTTAGTCCTCCAGTCAATAGTAGAGGAATTTAAGTACGGTTGCCCCTGGGAGCTCCTCTATGCTGATGTTCTTGTAGCTGAATCACTACCACAACTGGAGAAATTGAGGTGTGGAATCAAAGGGCCTTACAGTTAATTTAGTAAAACCATAGTAGGAAAGCAGATAAATCACAGATCTCTTCAGGTAGATGGCCTTGCTTGATATGTAAAAAAAGTGTAGATGTACCCAGTGCAAGCTATGGACACATAAGAGAAGTAGTAATATCTGAGGAAGGTTAGCAGGGAAAATAGTCTTTGTGTGTGGCAGATGCATAGGTACAATGAACACTAAAAATATACAGAAAGTAAACTCCATCAAATGCTAGCAAGGATACTTAGAAGTAGTTGATAGCTTTTGTTATCTCGGTGACAAAGTCAGCAGTGGAGGTAAATGATCTGGGGGCATAGCTGCTAGAATATGAATAGGCTGGACAAAGTTTAGTGAGCTTCTACCTTTGTTGGCAACAAAGGGCCTTTATCTCAGAGTGAAAGGTAGATTGAATGATGCCTGTGTGTGAGCATCCATGCTACATGGCTATGAAACATGAGCTATGACTGCAGAGGACATGCAAGGCTTGAAAGAAATGAATCCAGTATGCTTTGCTAGATGTGCAGTGTCAGTGTGCACATATGACAATGTGTAAGTGTCTTGAGAGAGAACAATTGAGCATAAAGGGCATCAAATTTTGTGTGCAAATAAACAACTGCACTGGTATGGTCATGTGATTTGTATGGACAAGGATAACTGCTTAAAGAAGTGCTGATCTCTAACTGGAGGGAACCTGTGAAAGATGTAGACTCGGGAACACATGGTATGATGTGGCGAAGCATGATCTTGAATGTTGGATATCACAGAAGTGATGACAAGTGATCATGACCTTTGATGATTTGCTGTGCTTGAGAAGACTAGTCAAGCCCAGTTAAATCATAGTTGTGGCCAGTGCCAATGACACATAAAAGCACCTTTGCCAGTGACATGTAAGAGGCATCCACTACACTCTTGGAGTGGTTGGTGTTAGGAAGGGCATCCAACCATAGAAACCAGGTCAAAATCAGGTTGGAATCTGCTGCAGCAGCTCTCTGGCTTATCAGTTCCGGTCAAATCATCTAACCCATGCCAATATGGAAAGTGGACGCTAAATGATGATGATGCTGATTGGCGAGTAACTTAGCAATGAGGCTTTTTTGGTGTCAGAGCCAACAACTAAATTGCTTTTATTGAAGCTCTCAAGGATGAGAAACTATTGGTGCATAACATAGGAGAGCAAGTGTCTAGTGGGTTTCACTCTATGAAATCCTAACTGATGATCACTGAGAAGTAAAAGGCTGAGGTTGATAAAAAAGTAGTTGTTTATGGTTGTTTCCACTACTTTTAAGATGTTGGCATTGAAGATGATAAGTTGTTAGCAGAGTCACTAGGATGACCTTCTTGAGAATGGGAAACACTGTTTCTATAGACTGTGAAAGATGCTTGTAATGAGACAAAGATTGAATGATTTTGTGGTAACAGAAACCCAGTCTAGAATGCACTGTTTCAGGATAATGGAAGCAATACCATCGAAACTGGTAAATTCATTGGGTTTGGTAAGGACTGTGTGCACATAGTTGTAAGTTATGTGTTAGTGAAATGTGTGCAGTGATTTTGGGTCAGAGTTAAGAAGTAACACATTAGGTAGCTTTGTTAACATGATTACTACTTAAAGAATTAACATATGTTTAAGCTGTGGAAAATTGAGAAATTTTAAAAAGGGTAGTTGAAATCTTTTTCACAAGGGACCAGAAAGCTCAAACAATTTGGGATGTGAGACAGATTGCAGGCTATACAATACATGAAGCCATTTTATGCTTTTTAAATTGTAATGTTCTGGCTTTTTTAAAATGATTCATAGTTGATGGCAGTGGAACACTTCTTCCAGCTATGTTCTTTGTACACGTACAAGAAAAATTATTTTGGGGTTTTCAGTGGTAAGATTTTGATGTATTCACTATATGGAGAGACGTATTGAATTGACAAAAGTCTGCCACTCAATAAACTATCTTGAGTAGCATGATTACTGTCCAGAGTTGTCAGTTTAGAACAAGAGAAGCTCTGATTAATTGATTTGAAGATGGCTTTTGGGAGTAGAGTTTGCTGTTTTATTGGCTAAAATGAATTATATTGAATTGATAAGACAATGGTGAGTTGGATCATGCAATGATTGTGGCTGAGTGGGGTTGGGTTTTAAGGTGACATAGAAGTCAACAGTGCTTCTAGCACTCATGTGTTGATTAGTCAAGTGGGTGAGGATATTAATTGATGTAGATATTTCATGTTAGCAAGTAACTCAGTTACTTTACCAGAAATGTTAGTATGAGAAGTGTATGAGAGCCATAATGAATTTTAAGTAATGAAGAGACATTGGATGATGATTTCAGAGAGAGAGAGAGAGTAGTCATGATATAAATTGCTTTGATACAGGACAAGGAAGGCAGCAAGCTCTAATGGGGTTTAGTACTTTCCATTTCAACAAAATTTAAACCCCTCAATATGTGATCTGTAGTTTAGCTTACAGGTAATGCATGTTTTCCATTACAAAAACGTTACCTCAGTAAAAGGTTCTTCAAATTTAGATTCATGAATTTGTTGTAGTTTGTGATTTTTTTACAGTCTAATCCAAATGTTTCTCTTCAAATGATATTATTACTTACATGTCATCAATGTTAACTTCAGCAAATAGAATTCTTGAGTATATCAGTGAAAAGACAAGTCCTGTAATTAGCATCTATCAATTTAATTGTATGATTACTTTTTTTGTGAGACTCTTGAATAATGTTTCTCTCATTTCTACACAGAAGAACTGTCATTCATTCTTTGTTGTTTGGCGTTGGGTCACCTCTGACTGAAGGGAGCTATGATAAAAGGCATTCTTAACATGCCTATCTCATATAACTATATTGTCAGATGTGTCCAATCCTTTCAGTTGACTGTGTACAGATTGTTAACTGCCTGTAAGTATTGTTGCTCATATCGATACAGATGTTTACTCTCAGTCAGTTGTGCTTAGTGTGAACATTGAAAGCAATCACTAGCTTTGAAATAATCAACAGAGGCTATGATATAAATGATCATGCTTTAACCTGTTTGAAAGGATATACTACATTCTAATACAAACTGAATTGTAAAGAGAAAAAACAAAAACCCTAAACATTTTAGGTTATGTTATGTTATTTTATATGTATTTTCATCTATTTTCAGAAGGGCAAAGCATTTTTGCGTCGTGACAGAGTTCTGTGAGGGAATCCAGTAAAAGAAATATTGGATAATTTGGAAATAGTCTTCCTAAATTTTTACCTCCTTAATTGAAGCAACCTTTACTGGAAAATGTTAGCAATGAAACTACTAGGTGATTTGGTTTTATCTCCTAACCCATCCCACCATCACTCAATAATTTTAAATCAAACAATTCAAAATTCTCTCTACTGATGCATAGATGCCTGAGCTCATAAGTTCAAGTTTAGTTCATTCATGTGATATAAATATATATCATCATCATCATATATACACACACACACACACATATGCATGTATTTACATATATATGTATATGTGTTTATGTATATATGATGATAATGATGTAAATATTTATGTATATGAAATACATACTTGTTAAGTAGGCATTAAAATTTTAGTTCATCTAAAATATTTAACTGCAAAAATGTTTTGAACTGTGTTAAACTCTGTCTAATTTGCATAAAAGTGCATATGATGGTAACATAGATGAGTAACTCATAGTGCACTACTCAATACTTTTGAAAAACCTAGATTATAAAGCATTCTTTGGTTAATTAAATAACCTAGCTGTAAAAAATAATTGAAGTAATTACTTGACTAACTGGTTTAGTTGAGTCTTAGTTTGTATACCATGAATAGCTATATGCTACACATTTCTCTCTGGACAGAGGTTGGGTACTCTGCTTCTGGTGAAGGTCACTGATAACTAAAAACTAGTCAATCTCACTTCTATTGCCCAAGGAGAGATAAAACTTGTGTAACTATTTTGTCATTTTTCACAACAAGACTAAAACTGTGTTTATTTAAAAAAAAAGTATACGTATTCATTGTCATCATCATCATCATCATCATTGTACATCTGCTTTCCATGCTGGCATGGGTTGGATGGGTTGCCATAGCCATTTCTTATTGGGAGCTGCTAACTTACATAGACTGGTGTTTGCACATGGCTCTGGCTTGCTTTCTGTGGCTGAATGCTCTTCATTTCAGTCACTACTTTAGGAAGTGTACTCAGTACATTAACATTAGCGAAGTTGAAAGAAAGACCTCAGAACCTTTCGCATTCTCTGTTGATTTGCTAACCAGTGCACTCTGAATTAATTAAGGACTAATTAAAGATTAAATGATGTGTGTGTGTCACTATCTGTTTATCTAGCCATCTTTCAGCTCATCTTTAATATTTAATTAAGCATTTATCAGTTATGACTGTACTCTTGGTGCTACCTCTGTATGATGTGACAAAGAGCTGAATAATTTTTCCTGAGTTAGGGAAATCTAAATTGTTGTGTTTGGAATATATATATAATAAACTAATGTGCCTTCCTAATTGTCACTGATAGGTGAAAGTTACTAGTAACTTCAACAGATCCTTGAAAGAATGTTCACATAGCAAGGCTGTTGAGAAGACCAGCACAGTTTTTTTGATGGTTGTGAATTTTGTGCCAGAGCAATGTTTGTATATTTGAGTTTCTGCTTACAACAGAATCTAGGGATAGAAAATCAACAATAATTATGAAAAAATATTTCTAACCTGTTTAGTAAAAATTAAATGTTAAAATTCCGTTAAAGTGATCCAGATATTTTTATTACAGAGATTTCATGTCTAAGATTTTTAAACCATATTTGACAAACTTATGATTCAAATGATGTCAATACTTTTTTTTCTTTTTTTTTTTTACATAGCTGTAAGCTCCGGGTTTTTGATAAATTAATATCAGTAAGGACTATATTGGAAGTAAGATTTGGGTTTTGGTTAGAGTTGTCTTTTAAAATATTGACTTTCTCTAAGTTAGAGAACTCTTTAACCTTTCTGTGATATTTCTAATACATCACCTAGGTGTTTGAATTCATATTAAAAATAATCATGAACTTGGTGGGATTTAGTGAAATAGCTAACTTTATCAAGAAGGTGGTGCCAAGATTATAGCTCAACAAAAGATTCTTAAATTTAAATCATGACAAGAAGTTTAAAATTAAATATGAACACTTTTAAAAGGAAATATAGAAGACCTAGTAGTTGTTACAATTGAGTTTAAATCAAAGGGTTAAGCAGAATCAATTGTGGCAACCCAGCAATAAATGATGTTACAGTTTTGAACTTCTCACTTAATCCTCTCTTTTTTTTGTTCTAACCAGCACAAGCCTTAATCTATTGAATAAAATTACTCTATTATCAATTTCATTGTGAGTTTCTTAAACTTTTTTATGAATGTATATGTTCTTGTTTCATGAATCACTGAGGGAACTTGTATATTATCATCATCATCATCTTCGTCTTAACATCTAGTTTTCCATACCTTCAGAGATCAGACAGAATTCATTATTTGGCAGATTTTCTATGGCTGGATGTTCTTCTTGTCAACTCTCTTGTTTCCAAACATATATTTTCCCTTAACCATATTTACATAGAAGATTGTAATTGAACAACACTGCTTGTATGCACTGCATGTGTCTAGACATACTGCTATTGTTTACATCAACCCAAGTGCTCAACTAGTACTTATTTCATAGACCTCAGAAGGATGAAAGGCAAAGTTGACCTTGGTAGAATTAAATTCAACACTGTTAATTCATTGAAGACTAGGTCTTTGAATTTGCTTTGAATTTTGTTAAAGACTGGATCTTTGAAAACTTCCAGGACTGTAGCACAATTTTGGCAACATTAATCATCAGAGAAATAAATACCGAGACCCAGTAACTGATGTACCTACAACATCCTGAAAAAAAAATACAACATGTCTACACTGTTACATGAGACTCCATATAATAAACCATTCCATTCCAGATTGATGTGTGTGGCCTTCACTAGGTGGAAGTCTGGTATGTCTTGAGTAGTAACAGATTTGTGGATTGCATCAACCATAGATATGGATTTGACTGAATGCACATGTACCAATGGTTTGCCTAATCATATCTAACCTATGTTAACATAACTCATGAAGTAGATGATCCTCTGCATCGTCACTTAAGCACCAATAATAACCTCAATTCATGCCTTACTGTCACTGAAAAAAAAAAGAAAGAAAAAACAAAGGATAAGAGCACAGTGCTATGAAAAAACTGGATGGTCATGACTGGAATGTTCTTTCAATTACAATACTGCTGGATCAAAGCTGACCTAAGCTAAAAACAAAACAAAACCCTAGGAGGACATTTGTCTACAATAAATTTGGAGGGATCTTTTACAGAGCAAGAATCCTTGGAGATTACCTTTTAGTGGGAGAAATAATGAGATATTAACTGATTCTATAAGAGAGACAAAGTATTGTTTCAGATTCCTGGATTCTCTTACTCAGAGATATACCCCTGTTTCTGAGCTATTTTTTAATTTTTTTATTTTATTAGATTTATCTGAAAAAATGGGCTATGCTGATAACCTCATATGACATATTAGATAAGTAAATATATTCATCTTGAAAAAATTTCAAGTTGTTCTCTTAGTATTTTTTTAATTTAGAAAATTTCCCACTTCTTATGAGAAACATCAACCCGAACAAGACCTTGAACAAATATATCACAATGAAACAAACCTGTTACAAAGTTGTTTTATCAGGACACCATCTGAAACAAAGGTGTGTTTAGGTAATTGTTTACAATTAAAGTCAACTGTGATCAAATGTATTCAAATTTGACAATCTCACCTATTTTTGAGGTAGGACAATGACACCTACATGTACATGTGCGAACAGACACACACATACGCAAATGCACGCTGACAAAATGCTGCTCCTCTAAATGGAAACCTTACCTGTCATTGTGGTTTTGTGACACAGAGCAAAGCAGGCCTGGCCCTTCACTCAAGGGACACATAAATGTTCCACAAGGACTCAAGCAAACTAAGTCCTCAACTTGACTCATTTGCCAAAAGGTTTGCAGGCGCCAGCAAGTCTCAAGTAATACATGTATGTCCATAGAACATGATTACCACTTCATTTGTTGTTTACAATGATGGATTCTCTCATCTCATACATACATACATAATTACATACATATATACATATATATACATAAATATATATATATATATATATATATATATATATATATATATATACATATATACATAAATCTCAGTGTTTGAATGTTTCATTTATAAATATATATATATATATATATATATATATATATATATATATATATATATATACATACATAAATCTCAGTGTTTGAATGTTTCATTTGTAAATACATATATATATATATATATATATATATATATATATATGTATATACAGGGTTATCTAAAATGAATGATACAAAGAGAAAACACAGACGTCAGTATTGTAATGAATATATTGCAAAAATACAGATATTACATGAAAGGTTAGCTCTTCAAGTTTCTACTGACAGCCACAGATGTTTAATGTGGATACCCTTTGCCACATGACAAATGTCTACACTATAATCTAGTTCTTGTCATATCCGTGCCAGCATAGCCCGATCAATTGAGTTAACAGTATCACCTATCCACTGCTTTAATTCCTGAAAGTGCAGTGGATGTATAAATATCTTGTCTTTCAGATACCCACAAAAGAAAAAATTCACAAGGTGTTAGGACGGGGGACCTGGCTGAAATGGTCGTGGTGGGGCAGGTCATCAGTAGCAAATCATTCATCCCAGGACACCAAATCCAGCATTCTGGAAGATGGTGATTCAAGTAATTGGGTACATATCTGTGTTAATAGGCCGGGCCCCCTTCTTGCTATATAATGAAGTCGATCACATCTTCCAACCGGAGCAACAACCAAATTGACAGCATTGTACCATTCATTTTGGACTACCCTGTATTAAGTATTGCAGGCACATATTACATATGTACAATTACATATTAGATACATACGGTATATATATATATATATATATATATATATATATATATAAACATATATTATTTTCAAATTTTGGCGCAAAGCCAGCAATTTGGGGGACCCCAGTGTTCAGCTGGTACACATTTTATTGACCTCAAAAAGGATGAAAGACTAACTCCAGAGTAATTTGAACTCAGAACGTAAAGAGGGACGAAATACTGCTAAACATTTTGTCCGGCGTGCTAACGATTCTGCCAACAAGCCCATACATACATACATACATATCATATATTACAAATACATATTTCATATAAATATATATTTTATATATTACAGTAGGGACTATCATGTGAGTTTGTTGAGGAGAAGCTTGCTACCCAATCAGGCAGCCTCAGTTTCGGTCCCACTGCATGGTATTTTGAGCAAGTAACTTTTACTATAGCACTGAACTAATCAAAACCTTGTGGGTAGAATTGGTAGATGGAAACTGAAGGAACTCCGTTATACACATATACACTCACATTGGTATATATGTGTGTGTGTTAGGTTGTTAAATAAATTCATTTGTTACTTTCCAATGTTATTTCAATTAACACGAAAGATATTCTTATCTAAGTATTTTGTTTATTTATTTGCTGTAGCTCTATTCTTCCTTTACAACATTAGTTTATCATTTTTGAATTTTGAAAATTGAATAAATTTATTTTTTTCTGACATATGATAATGGAGTGCCAACTAGAAAAGTAAAATGAGTATTTTCGACTCCTGCTTCCCTTCGTGGAGAAAGAACTGCACAGAAATGGTTTTCTCGCTTCAAAGGGAGGAAATTTAACCCCACCGACTCCATTTTTGCTGCAACTCTTTTCATTTGCAATTCCTCGCTCAAAATTCGTTGGCAGCAGCTAGGACACACTAGTCATGTCAAATTTTCGGTGACGGTTCTCCATGATCAGTTCATGAATTTTCGTGATGTTTTCGTTCGTTCAAAGGGGCAACGGTCGCCCTGAACATGGTTGGTCTTCAAGTGACAAGTGACCATTCCTAAAGCGTGAAAACCACCCGTAAACTTGTGCATTGCTCATGGCAGCGTTTTTGAAGAAGTTTGAAGCATGACAACTGTTTCGGTTGCCGTTTTCCCCAGCAGAAAACAGAATTTCACGGAAGCACGCTGTTCCTTCGTTTCAGCCATCGCAAAAATCGACGAACAGGGAAGAAGCACTGTAAAACAAAGACGCACCACGTGGCAGTACTACTTCATCAGACGACGTGGGTCGACAGACTGATGCCTGAGGGTCGCATCAAGTTGTTTCTAGCGGCAGAAGCCTGACTACAATGGGCTTGTCCCACAGAGAACGTTTCCGGTTACTTTGGGATAACGCCTCGTGTCTGCTATAATCGTTTCATTAACTGGTAACAACTCAAAGTGGATCACAATTACGCAAACTTCCAAAACACTAATCAACACGCTTCTTGGACGGAGGTCTAATTCGGTTGTAGTTCAGCTAGTTCGCCCTCACTAAACCATTGTCTACGTCATTTAACGCTCTCACCAATGATCCTCTTTTCATTATCAGTCGTTAGTCTGTTAAAAATAATGATATGCTTTTACGAGAGTGCAATGAAGTGCAGATGTCCATTTGTTTTCTGTTAAAATGTAGGGAGCCTATTTTCCAAATTTAGGCAACTTTCCAAGCCGTTGCAATTAATGGCGAACTTTCAGGTTGGTTTGAATTCAGCTTCTGGAATAATTCTTCAGCTATAGCAGCACTATTACGATCCTATTCTGATAAAAACAATCTTTATTAAACTGAACAGGATTACTTTTTTTCGTGGAGCATCTTTTAAGCTGAAACCAGCCTCCTGGAACCTGTTAAAACATGTTTGACTGGTTCTTTTTTTTTAAGCATTCCTTTCTTTAGATAACATGATTGTTTCGGATTGCTCCTACAGCCTTATTTTCCCTTTTTTCAACTAAAAAATCAAGATAGATATGTTAAATGCACCGTGGACACATCTATCTTTAGGAGAGTCAAACTTCTATACGGAATCTGTTACGAAATTGATAAATGCATATTGTAACGACATACATTATTAATAAAATTACAGTTATATATCCAAACTGGAATATCTTAGTTTGAAAGGTTTTAATCAACTAAAATTACAGCAATCTACAATACAAACAAAGATTGCTAAATTGTAAGCAAAACCAAACTTCAACGCAATAACAGTTTTATGCAGCGAGTTTGCTACAGTCTCGACTAACTAAAAACCAACACTGAACACATCGTGCCACAAACAGAACAGAACTCCGCGCAGCCGCACTGCAGGCAAATAAAAGCAATCGAGACAATCAGAATCATGTGATCAAAACTAAAATCACAACAATTACAAAGCTGTCCAGCATGTAGATATCGCATTTAGGACATTATTTATGGGACGACCTCGTATGCATATATGTTTATCCATGTGTGTGTGTGAGTGTGTGTATGTATCTATGTTTGTTACGTACGTACGTATGTATGTATTTATGTATGTATGGAGATTGTTAAAAGTTTCTTTGATTACATATCTTATCAACTACTTGTCACAGAACTCGTGGTTGAAAATCTCTACGTATGCCGACAGATGATAACCACCCCCCATTTTTACAGAATGATGCTCTGATAATGCTGACTGATTGGCTATCTTTCTAATTTTAACTCCTACCTACAATTGATATGATTCAAATGCAAGATTCCTTCACAGAGTGAATTTTATCGAATAATAGCTCATGTATGCTTGATGAAATGGTAGGTAATCAAGCATATAAAATAATGAAAACTATGGAATATTTGTAGCATGGGTATTATCTTTTCATCTTCGTTTATGTTTTATAATCTTTTATCTTTCATTCTTTACTTGTTTCAGTCGTTAGGCTGCGGCCATGGTGGGACACCGCCTTGAAGAATTTTTAGTCAAATGTATAGACCCCAGTATCTATTTTTAAAAAACCTGGTACACATTCTATCGGTCTCTTTGTGCCGAACCACTAGGTTACGGGGACGTAAACACACCAGCATCAGTTGGCAAGCGGTGGTAGTGGTGGGCAAACACAAAGACACACACACACATGCACACACACGAACACACACACACTCTCTCTCTCTCTCTCTCTCTCACACACACACACACACACATATATATATGTACTGTTGTGTCTGGGGAGAGTCATTTTCTTATCGTACCTTAAAATTTAACACACTTACCGTTAAAATTTCCACTTATTATTTTTTAAAATTTTCCTAAAATTTTCGTTGCGTCTTGCAACTTTTTCAATAGTCTTGAAAAGGTTGCAAGACGCAACGAAAATTTTAGGAAAATAAAAAAAAAAATAATAAGTGGAAATTTTAACGGTGAGTGTGTTAAATTTTAAGGCACGATAAGAAAATGACTCTCCCCAGACACAACAGAATATGCTTCAACACACGAAATCACATAAAAAATCTTGCGAACCAAATCCCAAAACGAAACATATATATATATATATATATATATATATATATATATATATATATATATATATATATATAATAATATTAGGGACAAAATCCAAAATTACAGGTAAAAAACTCAATTAAAATCAATTTATAAAAAAATAATATTAAATTGAGCCTTACAGATAAAGTATATATAAATATATAGTTTTAGGGAAAATAACCAATTTTCAAGAACTCATCGATGAAAGTCCACTATCACATTTAGAAAAATTAATAATTAAAAGCACAATAAATGAGTATAATATAAAGTAAAGTAAATATCATAAGATAAATATAATAAAAAGATTACACGTGTTTCATAACCAATTTTCAAATAGAAAAGAAATTTAAATCGATTAAAATCAATTGAAATTATCGAAAATAAATTTTATTCAAAAATATAGCTACTCGTCAGATCGCAAGTAGAACAATAATTAGATATATATCTCAACCAACAATAAGTACCAAATGAATTAATATGAAATACTTATTATATAAAGATAGAAAAATTATTAAAAAATATCATAATATCAAAATAATAACCATTCAATAATCATCCCTTCATCCATTATAATAACATGTATATTATATACAAAAAACATCTTACATAAATTATCATTGTTTTAAATTATCATTGTTTTAAATACAAGTTGAACGAAGTTTAAGTTTAAAATAATAATGAAGATAAAATTAGTACATATTTAACCGGTGTAATAGTTAAAGCTATACTATTTAAAGCTAAAGACGTTTATTTAATTATAATTAAAGATCAATTGAATAATAGAAAAATACAAGATTATTTATTTCTACAAACGTAATAATAAAAAATATGAATGAAAAAATTATGAATGGAAAAATTATGAATGAAAAAATTAGGAAAGAAAAAATTATTAAGAATAAAAGATTAAACTTTATATATATATACAAAGTTTTGATTTCAAAAAAACTTTAACGATATTATAAACTATAAAGATTAATAATTAATCAAATATTATTAATCAAAAATAATCGAAAATATATCAACACTATTCAAATCGAAGTTCTAATATTATGTTGAAATGAAACTATAACTTCTAAATAATTTAGTGTTAAATAAGTTATCTATTAAAAATAATCTATAAAGAACCAAATGAATAGTATAAAAACAAGAATACATATTATTTTCAAATAGTAGAAAATCTTTAGCAAAGTGAAAACATTACTTATCCAAATTTTTCCGTAATTCAAACTGAAAACTAAGACGTTATGTAATAGCTATAGCGTTTTAAGCAAGAGTTATGATATTTACTTTACTTTATATTATACTCATTTATTGTGCTTTTAATTATTAATTTTTCTATATGTGATAGTGGATTTTCATCGATGAGTTCTTGAAAATTGGTTATTTTCCCTAAAACTATATATATATACATAAACATACATACATTATTTACATTTGACGGATATTTATCCTCATGTTGTTTGTTGTTAACACAACGTTTCGGCTGATATACCCTTCAGCCTTCATCAGCTGTCTTGGGGAAATGAAGACCACCTGCCCCTGTGGGATGAAGTTAAAATAATAGACAGAGAACACCACTGGAAAATACGAAAACTAAAAGAAGCAGCACATATGCTAGGACACAACAACCTCCTAAGTAGACCGAGTGCAGATATGAATAGCGTAAGGGAACCGGTATTGGGGAAGGATAGGAAAATATTAGATTTATAAGCCCTACAATTCACTCCCACGGGCATATTGCGTAGTGGTTAAGAGCGCAGGCTACCAACCCCAAGATTCCGAGTTCGATTCCAGGCAGTGACCTGAATAATAATAATGATAATAATAATAATAATAATAATAACATCGAAAAATACCTTGTGTCATATGGCGTAGTGGTTAAAAGCGCGGGCTACTAACCCCAAGATTCCGAGTTCGATTCCAGGTAGTGACCTGAATAATAATAATCATAATAATAATAATAATGATAATAACATCGAAAAATACCTTAGGAATGAGAACCCAGGTTCGAAATTTCCCCAAGACACCTGATGAAGGCTGTTGTTATGCCCTGTTATTTGCATTTGTACACTATTTCTCCGTTTGTTTATTTTTTCGTATACATTCGCTGCTTTCTTTCAAGGAATCTAGTGCTCTTAGCTTAGTTTTTCCTTGGGGCTGACCAGATTGGAGCAATCTCGAGTATAACCAGCCGAAATTGCAAGGATAATCTGGAACTCGACTGAGGAAAGAAAACTCCGAATGACTCGTTCTTGTTTTTTCTTGTTCCTTTTTTGTACCATCTAACTGTCTGGATGTTTTGCGTTCTTGTCCCATTTTTTTGTATTCCTTTATATATATATATATATATATATATATATATATATATATATATATATATATATATATATATATATACGACGGGCTTCTTTCAGTTTCCGTCTACCAACTCCACTCACAAGGCTTTAGTTAGCCCGCGTAGTAGAAGACACTTAACGAAGGTTCCACGCAGTGTGACTGGACCCAGAACCGTGTGGTTGGGATGCAAGCTTCCCACCACAGCCACGCCTGCGCCTACACACAGACACGCACGCACGCACATACACATTTATTTCACGGCATCACGTTATCAACTATACTATCGGATGGTCATATATTTTGTGGACATTGATAAATCGAAATATAGAGCTAGAGCGTGGATATAACAGCGGTGGGTGTCGCACAAGTTCCCCGTAAATGGTCTCTCCTCAGTTTTCGACTAAACATTCACATTTGTTGGGTAGCTAATCTTTACAACACTATATGACTGTCCCATACAACAATTCTGCAGGTTACTACTTTTGGAATATTCTACCAGTATTCTTTATTTCTTAAGATCTGGATACATTGCTGACGGTTCTAGCGACAATGATGTTACTTGAGAAGGTGGTATCTTGCTGATATTTTTGGACTGCTTCTTATGACAGTGGTGGGGTGTTTTCTACTCTCGTATAGTATAATCGGTATCTTTTATCACAACTTTGAACCCTACAGAAATCCCAATCTCTTTTGTTAACCAGGTATTTAACAACTATCCCCTGTTCTTCGAAGGCAAAAACGTAGTCTTTCAGGTGAGATGTGAGCCATTAATCGCAAGCCTGTTGACATTTTTTAGCTTGTGAAGTATGTATCAATGGATACTTTCCGCTGATACGAAGAGTATTTCTTCTTCAAATCTCTATTTATGTAGTTCAGCCAGATATCCTTGGCTCACAAAGAACAGCTGCCATCCAGGCATTCCTTGCTTAATTTCGTTATTACCTTCGCTGTTGAGTATACACGTGATATATTCCATTCTATATTTACTGTTCAGAAGCTAATTTCTAATTGACGCGATGCAGCACTCAAAACAGACTTAATGCTTCTGCTTCCTTCCATTGGCTTAGGATAAATTCTATCATTATCACTGTTGACAAGGAATAACCAGTTTTGTTGCTACCATTCTAGTCCCGATGCTCAGCTTGCGTATTTCTTCAAGCGCCCAGTTTAGTATCTCAAATACTGGTGCACGGGCACTGCCATAGCGTTGTGAGATGTTTTACTGAATGCTGATAATTCTGCGTCTGTACCTTCCGAAGTCTGCTGAAGTATTTTCCCGTTATTCTAGCTTTAATCACAGTATGTGATATTCTCATCGATTCTGAGGTATTTATAACATTTATTACTGGTGAAAAGGTATACAGACAAGCCATTGGTATCCCTACCCCTTGTCTGACTAACAATCTTTCCTAATTTCATTATCAAATATGAAGAATCATCATGACCAAACTCCATTCATACATCTATAAGCTTGTGACCCGTTCTAATAGTCTCTAGGTGTTGTAAATATTACTCGAGCACAGCTTAAGGTCATCAACAAAAAGGGTATGGCAATATCAATTATTCTTTCATTTGCTGGTTCAACCATGCAGCCATTGAATTTTCTTAACAATGCTGACAAGAATCACCCCGCCAAGACAGAAGGCATTACAGATAAGCTGTCACCTTGAAAAATTTCCATCGACAGCCTAATTCTGGACCTTACTATAGTGTGAACTTCAATTCTAACCGGCAGCCCTTTGGATTATTTTGTTATCTTAATGGCATCGACTATAGATAATAGTTGAACTCTTCATAAGGCATAGTAACTTTATTATTCACGAGTTAAGAAAAGAATCAAAAGCCTTCTTAAAGACTAGCTATATAGTCAGCACGATTCAGCGATGCTATTTTGCTTCCTTAATCCGCTTTGTTGGTGAGGAGCTCACACAGCCCTGACGTTCCTTTTCTCCTGCCTGTTCAACAATCATCATATTGTGTATTTCGCTGCAATCCCGAAAAATTCTATTCGAGCAATCAGCATATAATTTATACATCACCTCCAAGCACGCTTAGGTCCTGCGCTTTTGGCCACATACGTCTCATGTTTTTGGCTACTAGAGTTATACGTGGAACAGCCGGCTTATCTGGCACATCAAGTTCATATTTCATTATTCCCGTGAAAAGAACGAAGATCGTGAGATTTCCGTACTAATAACTGACAACCAGGTCTCACCAAGGTAGTTTTTGCAGCAAACATCGAGAGATTTTCACACACACACACGCACACGTTTAACAATGTTTGTGTGTAGGTGTATATAAAATAGTTTTGTAGACTTGAGAATTAACAAATTATTATATTTCAATAATTAAAAAATAATAATAATAATAAATAGATGTATGTATCTAACGTGGTCTGTGAAGGCGTCCATCACAGTCAGCTCATCGACTATAAAGCTGATATTTTCATTTCGTACGAGTTCTCATCATATATTTCACACACACGCACACACACACACACACATATATATATATATGTGTCTTTTATCTTTTACTTATTACAGTCATTAGACTGCAGCCATGCTGGAGCACCGCCTTGAAGAAATTTTTATTCGAATTAATCGAACCCTAGTACTTATTATTTTTTCAAGCCTGGAACTTATTCTATTGATTTTTTTTGCCTAACCGCTATGTTACGGGGACCGTAAACACACCGGTTATACACCGTAAATACACCGTAAATACACCAGTTATCAAGCGGCGGTGGAGGACAAACACACACACACACACACACACACACGCACACACACACACACACACGCACACACACACACACACACACACACACACACACATGTATGTATGTATTATGTATGTATGTATGCATGTATGTATGCATGTATATATATATATATAATATATATATATACAAACACGAAGTTTTGTCAGTGAACACGTTGCAGTTTCAAAGCGACGAAAATATTTTGACACAAATTAAATGTAAATGTCGAAGTGAATCTAAATTTTGTGTTTTTAAATGGTTTATAGACACCTTCCACGCTGCAATTGTTTATATATACATATATATATATATATATATAAGTTTCAAATTTTGGCACAAAGCCAGCAATTTCGGAGTAGGGAATAAATCCATTACATTCAACTGGTACTTATTTTACAAGTCCCCGAAAGGATGAAAGGCAAAGTCAACCTCGGCGGAATTTGAACTCAGAGCGTGTAGTTAGACGAAATGCCGCTTAGCATTTTGCCCGGTGTGCTATTGATTCTGCCAGCTCGCCTTAAATATATGCTGACAAAACTTCGAAGACACTTTCAATAGACTCTGACTTCATACATATAGAGAGTACTTTTTCTAAGTTCATATTCATAAGTACTCATATTCTAAGTTCATTTCTAAGGATGATTTAGCCAGACAAAGTGTCTGGCTAAATCATCCTTTAGCCAGACACTTTGTCACACACACACACACGTACGTAACTATAGTAATATGGTTCTACTTTGGAAAAAAGTCGAGGGTTGGAAATAACAATTGGTACTAAGCAAATATATATCGCTTTGGTGTGAGTGTATATTGAACATTCTAATGCTTTCCATGAAAAACAAAAAAAACTATTCCACGAAGGACCATAGAATTCTGTCGCAAATTCTATATCACTTGCACAACAACACACACACATGTGTGTGTGTGTG
Organism: Octopus bimaculoides; assembly: GCF_046866305.1. NCBI lineage: Eukaryota > Metazoa > Mollusca > Cephalopoda > Octopoda > Octopodidae > Octopus > Octopus bimaculoides. The sequence goes on along the minus strand of NC_142935.1, from coordinate 42,623,307 downwards.
GAAAGTATGTGTGTAGGAACAATATATATAAGTATGAATTTTTTAGAAGACAAACACTTAAAGTTATGATTTATTATTATTATTATTATTATTTATGTCACAACCTCATGATACTCTTGTCACGTTCATATACTTATGTACAATTTTTGCTCTGATTTTATAAAATCTAAGATGAATGCGGTGGTATAATTAGAAGCTTCGTTAATAAAATATCAGCATACGGTGGTGCACCAGCATGACCGCAGCCACTTGGCTGAAACACATAAATAAATAAATAAATAAATTAAAACATCACAAATGAAGTGAAAAACAATAGAAGCTAAACTGAACGATACAAAAACAAAACCTAAAAGAAAAACAACTGAGCTTGTTTCCTAAAATGTTTCACGGTCATATATCCTGTAAGACCAGTTAGAACTTTATCATTCTAGAGAAATAAAATGATTTTCAGTTTATTCCCATACGTTTTCTAAAAGCTTCCACCTGTTCAGATTAACATACACTGCAAGAAACAATGGTGTATATTTTAATGAGAGTAGAAAAATATTCCTTCAAATGAATTCCTCCCCATTGTAAAAAGAAAAAAAATAATCTATCAAAATTAGTATGTAAAAATCTGTGTCTTTTGTTTTCTTGTAAAAATAGCCACTATTGTTAATAAACGAAATTTGTTGAGAATGTTCACTTGATAGGCTATGAATAGTCAAAGTATTAGTTTATTTACTTCGCATATAAAGACAGTAGATAATAAATTAAATATAAAAATAGCGTAGTTGGAAATTTTCGAATGTGATGTTTGTGAAAGTATAAATATGAGGAATGTAGGATGTTAGGTTTCACACACACACACACACACACACACACACACATACACACACACACACACACACACGCACACACACACGCACGCACGCACGCACACACACACACACACACACACACACACACACACACACACACACACACACACATTTCGTAGCACAGCAGACAAAATGCTAAACGATGTTTCGTCCGTTTTTACTTTCTGAGTTCAAATTTCGCCGTGGTCGGCTTTTCCTTTCATCCTTTCGTGGTCGATAATGCATTAGGGTCGATAAAGCACTAAGGTCGATGTAATCAATAGAATAATAGAAAAATACACGAATATTTATTTCTATTGATTTTTAATGATAATTAAATAAACGTTTTTAGTTTTAAATAGTATAGCTTTAGCTATTACACCGGTTAAATATGTACTAATTTTATCTTCATTATTATTTTAAATTTAAACTTCGTTCAAATTGTATTTAAAACAATGATAATTTAAAACAATGATAATTTATGTAAGCTGGTTTTTATATATAATATACATGTTAGCATATATTATAATGGATGAAGGGATGATTATTGAATGTTTATTATTTTGATATTTTGATATTTTTAATAAATTTTCTATCTTTATGAAATATCAGCATTAAAACATCACAAATGAAGTGAAAAACAATAGAAGCTAAACTGAACGATACAAAAACAAAACCTAAAAGAAAAACAACTGAGCTTGTTTCCTAAAATGTTTCACGGTCATACATCCTGTAAGACCAGTTAGAACTTTATAATTCTAGAGAAATAAAATGATTTTCAGTTTATTGGCATACGTTTTCTAAAAGCTTCCACCTGTTCAGATTAACATACACTGCAAGAAACAATGGTGTGCTACGAAATGTGTGTGTGTGTGTGTGTGTGTGCGTGCGTGCGTGCGTGCGTGCGTGCGTAATTCATTTGGTACTTATTGTTGGTTGAGATATATATATTTATTTATTTTAATTATTGTTTTAATTATTGTTCTACTTACGACCAGAAGATTAGCTATATTTTTTAATAGAATTTATTTTCGATAATTTCAATTGATTTTAATTGATTTTAATCGATTTAAATTTCCTTTCTATTTGAAAATTAGTTATGAAACACGTGTAGTCATTTTATTATCTTTATCGTATGATATTTACTACTCATTTATTGTGCTTTTAATTGTTAATTTTTCTATATGTGATAGTGGATTTTCATCGATGAGTTCTTGAAACTTAGTTATTTTCCCTAAAACTATATATTATATGTATATTTTATCTATAAAGCTTAATTTAATTTTGATTTTTTATAAATTGATTTTAATTGACTTTTTACCTGTAATTCTGGATTTTGTCTCTAATATTGTTATATATATATATATATATATATATATATATATATATATATATATATATATATATATATATATATATATATATATAGAGAGAGAGAGAGAGAGAGAGAGAGACTTCATAATCAAGGATAAAATTTTTATAAGATTTCATGAAATAACCAGCATGTAGTGAACCATATATGTAATAATTAATACGAGTATATATAATTATAGAAATATAATTATAATAAGGGCAATAATTAATAGCGCCACATGCTAGAAATAGACGCCAAATGGCTCTAAGAACTACTGTTACTTGATCCATTAGCACAGACTGAAAGCAAGGAAAGTGAATGGATAAGATTTCGTTAAAGAGGTTTAAGTATAGATCGATTTCTGGTTTGCAGATATAAAATCTACGTTCATTAGTATAGTTTGATAAATTGTACATAATTATAAACATTTATACACACCAATACGAATATCGCGTATCCATAATCATATAGACAAATTTTTACATTTATAAACGAGCTGAAGACGTGCACACACACACACACACACACACACACACACACACACACACACACATTGAGATGGTGTGGTCATATTGTTCGAATAGCAGATGAACGCATGCGGAAACAGCTGTTTTATGGTGAGCTTGCAGAGGGGAAATGCTATCGGCGTAAACCTAAAAATAGGTTTAAGGATGGCATAGGGACTACTATGAAGTTACTTGGAATGGTTCCAGAAGATATAGAAGCCCTTGCTTCGGATCGAGTTGGATGGCGAACAAAGGTGTGGAGGGAGTGAAAGCATTTGATGAGACCAGGATAACACAAGTAAGACTCAAAAGAGATCTAAGGAAGAATGTAACGATCGAGAAGGTGAATGACAATGACCTTTTTGTGTGCAGTCTGTGACTGACCAGGCCTGTCTTTCGTGGCCTCAAATCTCATCTGCGAATGCATGGCAAACAAACCTCCACCAACAATTCTGCCTATATGCCTGTGCACACCTTTGAATGTAGTGTATGCCAGAAGGTTCGCAAACCCAGTGGAGGTATCAAGAGAAATTTTAAGATCTACAAAGAGCAGAACTTATCTTCAGCTCTTAGTGGTCCAAATCGGAGGTGCAATCTATGTGGGTGTCTTTTCAGAACATTGTCTGGTTTAAAAAGCCACATCGGTGGCCATGATGGTGCTAAGGTGTAGGTACAGGAGATGGTCAAATGCTGCATAAGCAGTAGACAACCACCATATATATATGTGTGTGTATGTATTTATATATATGTGTGTATATATATTATATATACATATATATATATATATATATATATATATATATATATATATATATATATATATATATATATATATATATATATATATATATATATATATATATATATATATATATATATTATTTTATGTATACTAATATTATCTCAGTTATTGAAACTTTCGATAATTTGAATACGTTAATAGTTACCAGGGGTAGCAAAATTACACTAAAAAACAAGATATCCCAGCCGTTTTACACGTTGATATACCGAGTTAACGTGATACATTTTGAGAATATATGGATAATAACAACAAATGGAGCAAAACGCATGTCGATGAAAGTCCCTTTAATTTCTACATATACGTTTCGAAGCAAGTGAGGGCCATTTCACAAAAAAAAAAAAAAAAAGGAAAGGGTTGCTGGTATCCTCACTTGTTTCTCATCAGGGAGAACATAATAAAACATTTAGTAGCAAGACAAAACCGAAATGATGGGGTAACTTACGAGCTGAGTTGTTACATGGTCAGTGACCGTTAGAAAGTTTGTTTACATAGAATTATGACGGGGTCACCGATATTATTCCACGGGCTTTAGGCATGAGAACGCCAGTTTACATAGAAATACAAAGGGAGGGTGTTATTGATGTGAAGCTAAAGGTTGTGGTCAAGGAGTTATTCGGGTGGGTGAGGGGAGATAATTAAAGTGAGTGTTTACATATGTGTCTGCTAGCGTGCAGACACCCATTAACAAACATGTGCGTGTACACATATACGCACATACACATGCGCACACCCATGTGTACATACCCACACACCCACATGCACCCATACCCATACACCCACACACCCACACAGAAACCTCCACATGTACATATGTACATACACGCTCACCTATACATACGTGCCTGTATCTATACCTACTTCCCTGTATATGTACAAACATGCAAGTATCCGCACACTCATACATACGTGTACACGCACACACACACATGCATGTTTATATGCATGTACACCTCCATATGCTCATATATTTATACATGTATATATATATATATATATATATACACACATATACAAACATACACCCACGCACCTACATCCTAACGCACCCACACACATGCCCCGTGCTCGTGTGTGTGCGCCCATTTATACCCATACATACATTTGCTTATGTGTACCTACCCGTTCTCGCACATACACACAAACACAAGCACACCCCCACCACATAACGAAACCTTCGCAAATACATGTGCTCACACACGCGCACCTTAGCTTGCATGCCTGTCCATATACATACATTCCTGTATATATATACAGACGTGTCAATACTCACACACGCACACATACCTACAAATGCACGCATGCACATACACACACGTACACACATTTGTATATATTTGTAGACACATGTATGCATGCATAAGTATACACTCATAAACATACTCACACATATACACACACATGTGCCCATTCACACACCCACACACGCCCACCCTCACATGCACTCACAAACACACGTATGCATATATGTACCCAAAAACACACACATGTGTTTTGTTTAAGGCTATAAAAAATAATACGATTAATACCACACTGATTTAAAGCGAAGAGCATAAACATTATAAAAGAAATATCATTACCGTTATATATTAATATCCTAATGTTAGCGTTAATCAGTGTGAAACCGAAGTATAGGGTGTTAGGTGATAAATAATAATAACTAGTAGTATAGCCCGGCGTTGCCCGGGATTAAGCTAGGATTATGAAGTGATCAAGTGCTTTATTTCAAACCAAAATAAGTAACATTGACATCAGATTTGCGCTGAATCCGTTGAAATTGGTTGGCTGAAAATGGTTTGCTGGCAATTTGATTGTGAAATCCCATAAGGAATCAGTTTATTGGTTATTTCCACTCGTTGACTGCTTTTTTAAGTTGCATTAGAGATCTGCATAAGAGAAGGTTGATCTGAATGTTTGCATTGGGGATCTGGATTGGAGCAGCTTAGGAAAACTTATCACAGCCTTAACCAAAAAATAAGGGGCCTGTCCCTCTAGGTTACGTCTATGAGCAACTTAGCCAATCACTGATATCAGCCGAGTGAGCATTGTTGTTGGAGAAGTCAGCATTGTCCAACAAAAAAGAGGAAGAGTCCATCAGTCATGTTGCCATGGTTTGAGAATATGTCTGGCCAATGCTTCCGGATCACTGTCTATAACCACATCGGCTGCAATGACAACTTGTCTATAAAACTTCGCTATAGACAACATTGCGTGTTCTGCCATGAGGAGCATACACAAAAAGAACGTTTCTACTACCCACACGGGAGCAGGCCACATAAAGTTGCCCATGTGAAAAGCATGGCTCTCCAAAATGGATGCCTGCCACCGATAGTGTTTGGCCTTGGGATTTGTTGATGGACATGGCAAAGCATGGTCTCACCGGGAACTGCGATCTGCGGAAGTGAAATGGTATGTCTGACCCCGAGGGATAAAGGTGCATCCTTGAAATGAAAACATTTTCACCCCTCCCGCACTCTGTAACAATGGTGGCCTCAATCAAGTGGGGCATCAGGGACTTAACTACTAAGCGGGTCCCGTTGCACTGTTTAGGCGGAAGCAAGTTTCTGATTAGTATAATTGGGCATCCAACCCTTAGCCTAAGAATGTGAGGTGGAAGCCCTGCTGGCTCCAATGAGTTGAGAAACTCGATAGAGTAATTGACAATGTCTTGGGGGTCACAGGTCCGGTCAATCGATTTGTAGATGCACTCCTCACCCGGAATTCGGCTTATGAGCTGGTCATTGATAGCACTGACAGCTACATTTTTGGGGGGCCGGGTTGGTTCTTTCACTGAGTCAATTGATGTCTGCATAGTTACTTTCCAGATTGGGGAACACTGTTTCCAAAAGATCAGAAGGGCTGTCCACTGTGTTGCACAGTTCAGAGATGGCTATGTTGCCCTTATCATTCTTAGGAACCTTCCCTTCTCCAAGGGCTAAAATGTCTTCAGCAAATGCTGCAGACGTGCTATCACCAAGCAAGTGCACATGCATGTTTGTGCTTAGGCTTAACATCTTAACCTGGGGCCACAACGTGGATGACTTAAGGCATGCACGCACTTCATCAGCCCTGGTTCCTTTAGGGATGACAGGAAGGGTTTGTCGGAAATCTCATGAAAGCAATAGAGTTACACCACCTATAGAAGCTGTAGAATCCCTGATATCTTTCTGTGACAGGTCCAGTGCCTCAAGGGCACCCCTTTTGGCCATTGTGCATTCGTCCCATACAATGAGACGGCACTGTCTAAGAACTTCAGCTACCTCCTGGCAATAACGTAGCAGCGATTCCCGAGGATGCAACAGCTAGCGCAATTTGTTTCTCTCGACGAATCTTAGTAAGTATTAATCGTGTTACAAAGGATTTGCCGGTACCTCCAGGAGCATCAAGGAAAAAAATACCGCCCACTTGTTTTTCAACAGCACTGACGACAGTTTCGTACGCCAGCCTCTGATCAGCGAGCAATTTCGGTTCATTTACTCTCAGGTACTCCGCAAGGCCATCAGCGTCATACGACAACTCCAGAAGTAACTTTGGTGCAAGTGTGTTAACGTCCTGTTGCAATGAGGAAGGCAAACCAAATGTGTTCAATGCCGCCCCACCCATTTTGAGCAGGGCATCCTCAATTTCAATCAGCGCATTGTTGTAGATCAGGTCATTGTATCCAATGTCAGCATTAGGGCACTGTTGCTTTGCCATCCAAAGGAAGTCCTCGGACATAGGTTCCCTGTACTTCACCCACAAAGAAACTGGATCGGACAACCCACATTTTTGGAGCAAAATAGCGAAGACTTGCCGTAGGCTTTTGGGTGAGTTTAGCAAAGCCCCTTCAGCCAAAGTAGAATCCCATTGTGAGTCATCCTCCAAAAGCCCACGCTGAAAGCAGGCTGCCCGAAATGTGTCATAACACACATTGTCAACAGTTCTGATATCGCGGAAGCTTTCTGGACCGACAACTTCATGAAGAAGGAGTCGCAAGTAAAAACACTCCTGCTGGCTTGGGTGCACCGTGTATACCCTCCCGAGGCAATCCGAAAACTTAATATATATATATGCGTATATATGTATGTATGTATGTATGTATGTATGTATGTATGATGCATATATATACATATATATATATATATATATATATATATATATATATATATATATATATATATATGTAAATTCGAAAACAAACCCGAAAGCTGATAAAATATGGAGAAGAGCGACCACAAGGTAATTTACCAGCCTTCAGGTTTGTTTACGAATTTATATATAAATACTAGACAGTAAGTATCTATACATTAAATTTGACTAAAATTGATGGCTGAACCTTTTGGTCTATCGGATGTGCGCAGAGTCGTGTTAGCGTTGATTCTGGCGTTCAGTCCCCAACGTGTTCAACTCATCATTTTTCAGTCATGTGTTTATATCATGTTACCCTGATTGGAGTATATATTATTATTATTGTAATCGTTGCTACTAGAGGTATAAGGCATGGAAATGTTTTGGGGGAGGGGACAAATCGATTACACCGGCTGCAGTGTTTCACTGGTACTTAATTTCCGTTTTCATTTGCAACAGTCTCTCACTCTCTCTCGCCTCTGTTTTCCTTTACGATAATTTAATAATAGCTATGTAATTTTGATACGTGGCACAATTTCAAGAATACTATCAGTTTCTGGAATTTCTTAAATGAATATTTTTGATAAGATGATAATTTTTTAATATACTGGTATAATTTTAAGTGATTTTGTGTTGAATGAATGCATGCTATTAGACAAAATAGTTGTATAACTTTGATACGAGGCACAATTTCAAGAACATTATCAGTTTCCGGAGTTTGTTAAATGAATATTTTAGATAAAAGGATTTTTTAATATACCAGTATAATTAGAAAAAAAAAAAAAAAAAAATTAAAAGTGGTTTTGTTGTTATGGCTGTTTGGAACGCTATAAGCCTTACAATAGTAACTAACCGGACCGATTTTCGCCATTTTTTAAAACTTAAAACTCATGGGAGGAGCATTTTTGGTAAAAAAAAATGTAAATATTTTCAGAGGAAAAGGTGACCAATTCAAGAGATCTTTGGTTGTTTTTGATATAACAGCATAATTTTTTTTTTTAAAAGAAGTGATTTTGTTGTTATGGATGTTTGGAACGCTATAAGCCTTACAATGATAACTATCCAGAGGAGCCTTTTCAGTAAAAAAAAAAAAATTGTAAATATTTTCAGAGGAAAAGGTGAACAATTCCAGGGAGGCTTGGCTGTCGTTTCTAGCACAACACAAATCACTCTCCGTTTTCACTCTCACATGTATTGTTGTTTATTCAATATTTTTCTCCCATTAAACACGTTTTATAGAATGATGATGCCGAAGTAACAAACGCGCGGTCCATTGGTGGAATATAAGCAACAAAGAAAATTGTAATCTAAATTTTTTTCCCACATCAATCGAGTGAAACCGCGCGTGCGCGTGTGTGTAAGAAAAAAAACCTTTTATAACAATAAAGGTATGCTATTAAAATGAATTATCCTTTCCCTAACTCTTTTTTTAGATCTCTGTAGATAAATACCAGCAATGACTTTCTCAGGCTCTCCAGTATTTTAATTTATAAACAGAAACATCTGGGGTCAGAGAATGGGATTGTAAAAAATTCATAATTTTTCAAATTTTCTTTTCTTTAGTATATAAATGTATTTATGGGGGATCGAATTTGCCATTCATCCTTTCGGGGTCGATAAAATAAGTACTAGTCGATCATTGGGATGATACAATCGACTTACTGTCTCACCTCGAACTCGCTGGCCTTGTGCCAAAATTTTGAAACTATTATTTAAATTCTATATTTAGTATTTACAAGCACATGTGGTTGAACAAGGGAAAGAAGACATGATTTACGATTTGTTGTTAATCTCTGTAGAGTTCAGATGTATGTCTGTGATAGTATGTATGACTGAAGAAATCCTATACTTTCTGCAGCATGAATCTCGAAATAAGGAAGATAAATCTTACATTTATTCGGGAGAAAAAAAGATACTAGAGTAACTACGAAGAAAAGATAGAAAGAAGCTATGCTACAAGATTTTCTAAAAGAAAGAAGTATTCAGGATTATTGGGGGATTACGAGGATAACAGATTTAATGGAGAAATACAAGGATACAGCATTTAGTGCTGATACATGATTTATAAGAGGAAAAATACGATTCAGGATTAAATGGTAGAAACAGAATATATGATTAACTGGGGAGACAAGCGTGTATGGGATAAAATGAGGAGGAAATAGAATAGAATACTGTATCAATTAGGGAGAGAATAGAACTTGGTATAAATAAGGGAGAATATAGGATACAAGATTTATTTTGGAGAAAATAATGTATGGGATCAGTTTGGAAGAATATGAAATATTGGATTAATTGCGAATAAAAAGGAGGAAGTAGTATTCAAGATTAACCGGGAAGAAAATATGATATGGAATATCTTCAAAGAAAAGCTGATAAGAGGATAAATTTTGGAGAAAATAAGATACGAAATCAATTGCAGAGCAAAGTGGATAGAAAATAGGATACAAGATTAATGGAGAAAAGAAGTTACAGAATTAACAATGAGTTACATAGGAAAGCACTAGCATGAATTTCTCAAACGTACGCATAGCAGTGGTATTTTTCGCCAGTCTAACAACTACAAAAGTACATTCATTAAACGAAAAATAAAGTGACACCTTTTTTCACACCGCTAACATTTGGAGTGATGTCTTTCATAATTTCTTTGTAATATTGAACATGTTTTCTTAATGTTTTGATAGTAGGGCACCAGTGACCATTTTATAGGTCTCTGAGACTAGTAGAGAAAGAGAAGGAAAATTGGAATCAGATTAAACTGTTTAATTTAAGCAGAAGGCCAAATGTTTTGAAGGGATATTTTAGTCGATACTTATATCTTTACTGCCCACAAAGGGCTACACACAGAGGGGACAAACAAGGACAGACAAACGGAATAAGTCGATTACATCGACCCCAGCGCGTAACTGGTACTTATTTAATCGACCCCGAAAGGTTGGAAGGCAAAGTCAACCTCGGCGGAATTTGAACTCAGAACGTAGCGGCAGACGAAATACTGCTAAGCATTTCGCCCGGCGGGCTAACGTTTCTGCCAGCTCGCCGCCTTTTAGTCGATATTTTAGTCGATACTAACAAACGCAGTACTGGACTTGTTTTATGCTTTATCGACCCTGGAGGGGTTAAAAGAAAATGTGATTTGTGCTCAGAACGTAAAATGTTGGAATTTTAACCCGGATTAAGTGGATAAAATCTACAAAACTTAGATTCCACCCAATACTGATTTAATCTTTTTAATTCTATTCCCCAGCTTGGATTGACACTGGACTGTAGTAGAAATCGCTTGCTCAAGCTGCCATTCAGTGAGATAGAACCTGAAATTCCATGGTTGTGGACCTACGACGATAAACCTTTTGATCAAAAATGTTTTTTAAAAAAAAAAGATTTTATTCTTTTCTCCTCATTATGATAGATATGCAATGAGTACCAGTTGAACACTGGGGGTTCATGTAATCGACTAGTCCCCTCACCCTTATGGCAAAATTTGAAATCATTATGATAGGGATGCACAACTAGTCCCATTCCTTTTTTGCTGTTTAAAATATTACTGGAGTATTGTAAGTGTTATTAAACAATTGTTATTTGTGTTGTCAAATTATGGTAGTTGCTAAGGCGGCGAGATAGCAGAAACGTTAGCCCGCCGGGCGAAATGCTTAGTGGTATTTCGTCTGCCGTTACGTTCTGAGTTCAAATTCCGCCGAGGTCGACTTTGCCTTTCATCCTTTCGGGTTCGATAAATTAAGTACTAGTTACGCACTGGGGTGAATATAATCGACTTAATCCGTTTGTCTGTCCTTGTTTGTCCCCTCTTTGTGTAGTTCCTTGTGGGCAGTAAAGAAATAAGAATCGTTAGCATGCCAGGTAAAAATGCTTAGCAGTATTGCTCCCTTCTTTATATTGTGAGGTCGACTTTACTTTACGTCCCCTTCGGGGTCGATAAAATAAGCACCAGTTGAACACAGGGGTCGCTGTCATCAGCTTACTCTTCCCCTCGAAATTGCTGACGTTGTGCCAAAATTTTAAGTCAAATTACTGTTGTTGTTGCTCGTATTACTCTAATTATTTTGTTGACAGTATAACCGCTATAATTGTTGTTGTTGAGTGTATTACTGCCATCGTTGGTGTTAACACTATCACTAGCATTGTTCTTGATAACACTGGTTCGATACCGGTAGCTTTGATGACTGCAAAAATGCAAAATTTAAATTTGAATTGTTTGATCATTTAAAATGCTACCTGTAGTACAAAATATATTTAGTTTAAATGTAAAGAGTCGTTGAAAGCATTAGTTATTTATTAACTTTACCTTTATTTTCATTTTCAGAAAAATAAATGTTACATGAAATGTTTTTTTATTGGATAAACTATTGAAATTTAGGTTATATTTCTAAATAAATAATGTTTTAATACTGTTTAACTAAAAGTATTTATTTAGAACATATTTTATTTCGTATTCCACACCCTTTGAATATATGTTGTACAATATTTTACTTTTATTTAACTTAGTAGTTGCAATGCTGAATTCTCTTTCATCCGCAAAATACTTAGGTTCGTTGGATTGCCCCTTCTGTTGATAGAAATACAATTGTCTTCGCGTAAATGTAAGAGTCCGAAAATACCATCTGCACCTCTTTAAAATTTTTCCTTGACTCTTACTTATCGACATAACAAAAGCAGCTCTAATAGGAAATTGAATCCTTTTAGAGTTAACGGTAAGTCCGTGCAGACGGTGGAACAGAAATACAGTGAATCATAAGAACCCATCCAGCGTCAACGCTGTTAAGTTTGCTGATAGTCAGTAGATTATTAGTAGCATTGGGTGAAGGCGCGTAGCTCGGTGGTCAGGGCATTCGGTTCGCGATAATAATGTCATGAATTCGATTCCCGGCAAAGTATTGTGTCCTTGAGCAAGACACTTTATTTCGCGTTGCTCCAGTCCACTCAAGTGGAAAAAATGAGTTGTAGTAGCATTTCAAAGGATCAGCCTTGTCACATTCTGCGTCACGCTGAATCTCCTTAAGAAGTACGCAAACGGTACACATGTCTATAGAGAGCTCAGTCACTTGCACGTTAATTCCAAGAACAGGATGTTCCTTGGATCGAATCAGCTGCAACACTCCTCATCGTAAGCGAGGACTGAGTATCGAATGTTTTGCAATAGCTATTTATGTAGCCTAAGCTTCTGAGAATTATTACTGGAGCACCTTTCTTTCAGTAAGGAAGTGTAAAATTCTGTGGTATAAGCAACAAAATCATTTTCTTCTGACATTAGAATCGTATTTCCTGGAAGTTTATTCATAATTTCATCGTTTAGTTGAGCAACCTCGTTTTACCTGTTAGACATTCATTTTTCATTTCCATTGTTGTTGTTGACATCATTATTGCTGTTACTTTTGTTGACAGTAATATTGCTGTCATTATTGTCGTTGTTGTTGTTCATTACTGTTATTGCTGTTGACTATTATTGTTGTTATTGTTCATGTTGACTGTATAATTGCTTTCATTGTTGTTGCTGTTGACTGTATTATTGATGCCGTTGTTCTTTTGAAAGTATTGTAACTCATTTTTCTCATTGACAGTATAATTGCTGTAATTGTTGTTACCAGCAATATCAATGCTATTATTGATGGTGCTGACAGTATAATTTCTGTCATTGTTGTTGTCATTTACTGTTGCTATTGTTGTTGTAGTTGTTGACGTTAATACCCGTCTTGCTGTTGTTGACAATATATCTTTTGTCGTCGTTACTGTTGACAGCATTATTATCGTTGTTGCTGTTAATTTATTGCTGTATTTGTTTTGCTTTAATATTTTCAGCCATCTTCTAAAGTGAGTTCAACATTAACATATTTATTTATGGGTATTGACATTATTTATGTGTTGTCATAGTAATTACTAAAGCTATTTCCTACCGTAAAGGACAACAACAATGTCAGTTTCTTTTACTTTTCCCTGCCTCAGAATATTCCCTTCTCTTGAGACCACCCTCCTCCAGTCGTCACAGTAGTTGCTATGTTGCTGTAAGGGAACTTTCAATATGATGCTGGAATAAATTAGCGACTAATAAACATGTTTCCTCTGATTGTGTGTTATGTAAGGGCAATGCAATAAAAAAATCCCAATAAATCTAATTTCATCGAAAAAGAAACCAAATAAAGAAACAAATCTCACTGGAGAGGCTTGACGGTTTTTTTAATAGGATAACATTCTACAGTAGCAGCAACAGCAGCAGCAGCAGCACCACTACCACCACCACTACTGATTTCTTTCATTTGCCTCTTTTATTTGCGACAAGTGAGGGGGACAATACAAAGAAGGACTTAAAGTGTGGGATTTACATAAAATGGTATGAAAAAATATATGCGCTATACAATATAAACAAAAGACATGAAGTACATATAATATACATCAGTTGAAAAGTACAGTTGATTGTAGTGTAATCTTGATACAGGATGAACTCTAGGGGCAATCGAGGAAACCCACTAACCAAGATCGCTCTGAACACAAAGGAGAAATGCCTGCTCTAATTTCTTTTCTCCTATTCACAGGTCTGTTCTTATCTTGGTGTCATCCGTCCTAGCTTTCCTTACAACTTTCACCCACCTTTCAATAAATTCCGAGCTCAACAACGACGATGACGGCATGGCAACGAAGCCTGACTTATCGAATCACTTGTCTCGAAGGTTTGTGCTGGAAAACCGTATATATCTTTGACAGAGCAGGACGAGGACGTACTCCGTTCTGGTCCGTATTGTGGCTTTGTTGCCATATTGTCATCGTCGGCGCCGTTGTTGTTGGAGATGATAACGAAGTTTAATCAATATTTTGTTGTTATTGTCGTAGTTGCGTTTGTTTTCATTTTAGTGGGCTGTCGATATTGTTGTTGAAGCTTGGTGAGACTCAGTGGCTATCTACTTAGGTAGCTATAATGTCGCATTCTTTGCAAGCAGGAGGGAAACCTGAAATTGTTTCAAGATGGGGTAGGATATATTATAGATACATCTGCTACCAAAACTCCCTTGTTTAAAAATAATTTAGCTATGCTAGAAAATTAAACCGAAATAATCCTTTCTGCTTGAGACACAATTTGTAGTGGATCTAATCGATTACATCGACCACAGTGCTCAACTAATACCTATTTTATCGACCTCGAAAAGATGAAAGGCAAAGTCGACTTCGGCGAAATTTCAACTCAGAATGCAAAGCCGAAATTGATTCAATGTGATACGAAGCAGATTTTAAAAGATGAGCATAAAGCTCGTTCCACGTTCAACAGGTGAGGATAACTGTTATAACAGTTGCTCTGCCACCTTTGAAAACAAAAACATAGCAGATGTGAAAATTTTTCAAAAGGTTTACAAACTTAAAACCAGTGTGGCTTTCATACTTACGGCCATTAAAAAAATAATAAATTATACACAATGAAGGATATTTGCAGAGTTAGTAGAGTCTAAAAAAAAAAAAAAAAAAAGAAAGGAAAAAGAAAATCCTCAACAAAATGTGATTAAAAAAATTAGTGAAACTTAATTTTTGTTGTGTTGAAAAGGATAAACGAGATAAGGGATGACAAATATTGCTGGCTTTGGTTAAAGAAAAGAATATTGAAGAGAGAGAAGTGATTGATCATTAGCAGCACAGAGACAAGCTCTGAAGTTAAACCGGATGTGTGATGAAGCATGAGACAATAGCTCACATGATATTTAGTTGCTCACAGTTAGTTCAGAGTAAACATAAAGTAAACATATGATAATGTTATTGCTATAATTCGATTATAATTTTTGCAAGAGGTTCTCACTTTGTGAGAAAATCCTTAAAATGCTGAACTGATGCTGTTAGGGGTCTTTCCCATAAAAAACCGAAAGGAGAGCGCAACATGTCGAATATTGTGAGCGATGTTTCTTCTAGTTGGCGAGTACACACATACACATACACACATAAACACACACACATGCGCACACACACAACACACACACACACAAACAACAGCAACATCAACAACAAAAGAAAAGGGAAAAAAATTAAAAGTAAAGTATTTTACTGCCTGGAGGCATAACTTAAGTGCTGAAATCAAAAAGACAAAAAAAAATGATCAGGATCCTGGCAATTATCAATGGAGTTTACGAAACTGATCAAGAATACGAGATTAAAACTGAGAAAGCTGTAGCTTAATCTGGGAAAATAAAAATACTCTGTCAAAAAGTTCCTGTTGTGAATACCTGTTGGGTGGGTCTGCTTTTAGTAAATTACACAATGACCTTTTCAAGCTATGCAAACAACATTTTGTGTCATTCTATCTGTTGAAGTTCTCGAGCTGCAAAGATTACAACTCTGATTCCTTTTAGAGTTGTACGGAGACGCGAAAACAAGGACAAACTGTTTTACATTTAAAGTATTGTTAAAATTTTATATAATTCAAAAATATATTTCAAAATCCAGTGAGAAGTTTTTCGTGTTTAACCAATGAACGCTTCTGCTTGTGAAATTTTCTGCTGATCAGATGCGTATACATATATATGCGTCGGTTACGAGGACGAGCATTCCCGTTGATTCCAGAATTAACGTGCGCGTACTCTAAAAATAGTTCTCAGAGTGAATCAGCATGATACAGAATGTGAAAAGGCTGATCCTTTGAGGCGCAGTTACTACTCAATTTTGCCAGCTGAGTGGACTGGAGCAACGTTAAATAAAGGGTCTTGCTCAAGAACACAATGCACAACAGGGAATCGAACTTACAACCTTGCGATCGCGAGTAAAATACCCTAACCACTAAGCTACTCGCCTTCACATTATAAGCACACACATACACATGCATATATATATTTATATATATATACTTTCCCCTTACATTTCGACGTGTATTTTTTTCTTTTTGTAACATTTTTCTATTATATATATATATATATATATATATATATATATATGTATATGTATATATATATATATATGTATATATATATATATATATATATATATATATATATATGTATATATATATATATGTGTATATATATATATATATATGTATATATATATTCCCTCAATATACACAGGAGAAAAAAAGCCAGGTCAGTTCCTCCTCAACTTTATTCGATTTTCAAAGAATATGTATAAGAATATGTATATGTATTTTTCCATATGTGTATTTTCATACACTGTTTTTAACATTTTCATTTTAATATCAGAGAATGTGTGATAATCAGTATGTAACAATACAAAGTTCATACAAAGCCTTATACTTTAAATATATTTTATCATCAAAGAATGTATATATGCATTTCAATACTCGAACTGTTTTTTAACATTTTTTATTATTCTCAAAGACATTTGATAATCTTTTTCTAAAAAAGTGAAACCGGTTAAGTAAATAAATATTTCTAAAAAATAAGTGCATTTTCAAACCTTCTTTCATATATATATATATATATATATATATATATATATATATATATATAAATATAATAGAAAAGTGTTATATATATATAACCGAGGTATGTATAATTTTCACTGGTCTCGCCCGCCTGTTTTTGCTCCGCTGAATCCTTATTTGAGAATTTTTTAAGTGATCTTCTTCTAGTATATTGACAGACCGGTTACTGGTCAATCTTATATACACAAGTACTATAATCCTTTTAGGATCTCCCAAAAATATTTTCCTGAACCTTCTGATTCTTTTAATGTGCTAGTTTCCTGGTATTAAATTGATATTAATTAATATCGAATTTTTACCATATCATGTTAATGTATATATATATATATATATATATATATATATATGTATGTGTACACAAAACTTTCCATCCCCTATTCCCAATTCCTCCGTCTACGCAGACTTTGTAGCGACAGCCATGACTTTGAGACTCAGTCTCAACTCATGGCTCACCACTTTAGCCTGCGTGGATATCCACCCACCACCATCCACACCGCCCTTGCCAGAGCACGTTCTGTGGACCGTGCATCTGCTCTCTCCCCCCGAACCCGCCCTGCCGTTTCCCGCCTCCCTTTTCCCCTCACCTACCATCCCACTACCCTACCCCTCCAACGCTCCATTCTCCGAGCTTTTCGGCGTCTCCAGTCCGACCCCTCCACCTCCCACATCTTCCCTAATCGACCCCTCCCCTCCTTCAAACGAGCCCACAACTTGGTCCACAGCTTCTTCCCCAACCCAACCTCCCAACCTGGCTCGTTCCCCTGCTCCCGCCCACGCTGCCGCACTTGCCCTTACCTCTCCAACACCACCCTCCTCACCAGCACCCATCACCGACCCTATCGCATCACCGACTCCTTCACCTGCACGTCTACCAACATCATATATTGCCTCTCCTGCTCTCTCTGCCAATCTCTGTACATCGGACAAACGGGGCGCCGCCTGGCCGACCGATTCGCGGAACACCTCCGAGACATTAACGTCGGTAATGACACCCCGGTGGCACGCCACTTCCGTTCTGCCGGCCACTCCTTGCGGCAACACCTGTCTGTGTTTGGATTGTCCATGCACAGGGGCCATCCGGACTCCCGTTTGCGTCGTGAACAGGGATTAATCTTCTATCTTCGCTCCTTTGCGCCACATGGGCTCAACTCCCCTCCACTCTTCATCTAACCCCCTCCTCCTGTCTCTCTCCCTCACCCTCCCTCCTACCACCCATCTCTCCCCTCCCCCACCTCCTGCTCCGACTCCTACTTCTTTGTACGTCTCTTCACCTCTCTTCACTCCGACTTCTCTTCCTACT
>NC_142935.1:42587481-42599981 GCF_046866305.1 Octopus bimaculoides | reverse complement strand
CTCCTCCTCCTCCTCCTTCTTCCTCTTCTTCTTCTTCTTCTTCTTCTTCTTCTTCTTCTTCTTCTTCTTACTCAACTTGACATAAGATTAGTTTTACACCTGGTATAATTTATGTACGGAGCGGTTTACCACCAGTAACCCGAGATATCCACATGATTTGAATAAGCGATCAAATGCTCTTCTAGTGATCTTTCCTTTATCAAGAGGTAAATCTTATGTAGAAGCTCCACGGGACTTTCCATTTGAATCCCCTTTAATTCTCTATGTCATCACTCACAGGCACATCCTTTACAGATTTTATGTTCCAAATCCTAGCAATCTCAAATTTTAAAAGTTTGTATTTTTTAACTTTTCACCTCCTTTCTTCACAATGGTGATATCAAATGGACATGGTGGATCAATCAGTTAGCAAATTCGATTTCCCCGTCTATTACTGTAATATCTAGTTTATGTTCTTATCCTTTCGAATTGGGAAATACCACAAAATCTTGTATATTTCCAACTCAAAATAATCTTTGTACCGGATAATCGTATCAAGTACTTCCTGTCTGAAATCCCCATTTCTGACCAAGCTTCCAGTGTAAACTTTCACAACTTGATCAAGTCACTGCTTCTTATACACTTCCTGGGCTAAATGCAACAATGCGTGCTATTGTTTTACACGAAACTCCACATACTCAGTATTTTGCCGACAACTTCTTTCCATACACATATATTCTCAAGTTGTTTGCAGAGTTTCTTCTTGGACACCTATAATAAGGCTCTCCGTTTCTGTTTTTTTTTCAATTGCCCCCTTTTCAACAAATCCCGGGATTTTGTTCCACATTTATCCTCAGTGGCTTTTCAAAACTGATCATGCAAGAGTTTCTCATCAATCTACTTAACATGTTTTCTTTGAATTTCATTCCGCTTCTTTTACTCCTTTTCAGTTTTAATCACCTGTTTTTTGTTCTGTGACTTTAATAACTTTTCGGAGCTGTTCTGCGAATAATCTAGTAAGCAATTATTTCCGCACTAATTAATCCTCTTTCACATTGGTCTTTCTCTAAGTACAACCGGTTAATATCTGCTTTCGGATGGTCAACATCATTCAAGGTATGTCGGTTTTTGTCCAATCCATAATTTCTGCTCCATATCTGGTAAATGTCACTGGTCTTGAGCTAATCGATTCAATATCATCTCGTGAACCCAAATTTGACTGAAATATTTTTCTCTCATTGTACACTCTCCACTTGTAATTTGTTTAATCTCTTCATGCTTTGTTTCACCTACTTATACCATTATCCTTTCTCAACTGATTTCATTATTTTCCCATTTGATATTTAAATTTCCTGACTTCCTTCAAATGTTTACCGTTTCATTATTGAACTAGCGCCGCTTTCAAAAGCTCGAATTCCATTCCTACATCATTCGTAAAAATACAAACGGTATGTAAATTATTTTCCAACTACTTCTCATTTTTCGCCTAAAGCTTTAAATCATCCATGAATAGGAGATGATTATTTTATCATACCCTTTTCCGAAATAATAAGCCATTTTAACTTTCTGAGTGGTATCATGGCCAATAAAAATAGTAATGGAGATAAGCCATCACCTTGGAATATACCACTTCTGATATTCACCTTCCAATTTTTTTTATTTCTTCCGGTCAATTCAGTACTCATATGTTTCATACTTTCGTTAACCATTTTCTTCACATTTTTTGCCACTCCAGATATACTCATTGTTTTACATATCGAAAAGTGCAGTATCATGTCAAATGCTTTTTATAATCCAGGCATACTACATTCAGTCCTGTCAATCTGTGTCTGCAACTTCTGACAACAATTTTATCAACTAACAATTGGTTATTAGTAACCCTACTTCGCCTCCTGCATCCTTTCTGTTCCATTGGAAGGAAATTATAGTTTTTCAGATGATATAATTTTTCCGCAAAGACACCGGTCACAAGATTCCACGTAAGTGGTAAACAGGTTATAAGTCGAAAATTTACTTTTCTAGGGTATTCTTTTCTTCTAGATTGGCTCTTACTTTTTCCACCTCTTCTTTCTTCAATTTTCTTCCGCTTGTCTCTTATTACATCTGCTACAACATAAGCGGCGGTTATGACTAGCTTGTTTACTTCACATGTAATCCCTGCTTCACACCTAGCTCTGAACCCTTATTACTTTGCCTGTGGCTTTCTTTATTTTTCCTCTGTTCATATACTTTACATTTGGTGGCATTTCATTGTTTACACCAAACGTTTTATCTCACTGCATTACTAGAATGTCCTTCTCTTCATCGTTCAAGTCTTGTTCTACATTTATCGTCACTCGTCCAGCTACATCTTCACTATTTATTTCATCAGCATTCTCAGGTGCATAGTGATTTTCTCCATTTTCATTTTCTTCATTTCTTACTCCTTGACTATCGCTTACAACGGTTGCTTCACAATCACCCTGACCGTAGTGTCGAGGGTTCAGGTATAGGTTCTACGTTTTTGTTCATATATTTTTTTTATCATACCTAATACTCCAGTTATAACTGGCATTGTTTTCACCTTCATGCCCAACATCTTGAATACTTCGATCTCGAGATTTTTGTACTTTGACAATTTCTCCCCTTCTTTTTGGGCAATATTTTGGTCAGAAGTATGCAATGTCTATCAGTATGCAGGTGATTTTTTCCCAGTCCTTCATTATTATGTCTGGGCGATTAGCTTACATTTCTTTGTCAGTTTGATTAGGCATATCCCAGCTGACTGTGGCCTGGTCGTTGTCATGTACCTTACTTGGCGCATGTTTATACCATTTCTTGTCAGTTTTTAATTTGTAGTGTTGGCTTAGTGTCCTGCGGATATAACTACTTACTTGCTCGTGTTTGCATATATATTCAGATTTGGCAAGGACTGGACGGTCAGAGACGATGTGGTCAGCTATCTCATTGTGCTGGTTGCACATTCTGCATTTGGAGTTCGTGCCAGTTTTCCTTATTTTGCTTTTATAGTTGTTTGTGGTCAGGCATTAGTCTTGTGCAACAAGAATCAGTCCGTCTGTTTCTGCTTTCAGTAAAGAACTTTTGAGCCATTGTTGGCTTTTACTTAGGCTCACTTCTTCTCTGTCAAGCTGTAGGTTTCATATTGGCAGTACAAGACCAAAGCTTTCTCACAAAAAACTACCAGGCTAACGTTCTTCAAAACGGTTCTGACACTAAATGCAGATTCTGCGAGACATTCGACGAAACAATAGCCCACCTCATCTCGGGATGTCCTGTGCTGACACAAAACGGATATAAAAACCGCCACGATAGAGTAGGACAGTATTTACACTGGAAAAATATGCAAACACTACAAAATCAGCACTCCTTCTTACGGGTACGAACATCATCCTGAGGCAGTCGTTGAAGGTAAAAATGTTCGCTATTTTCTGGGATTTTCCAGTCAACACTGACCGAATGATCCAGGCTAATCGGCCAGACATAATTATTAAAAACTGAGAAGCAAATACTTATACACTAATAGATGTAAGTGTTCCCACTGATAAAAAATATATCTGTCAAGGAAGTAGACAAACTAAGTAAATATAAGGACCTGCATTCAAATACAAAACATGTGGTATCTTAAAACAAGAACTGCTCCGGTAATTGTAGGTGCTCTAGGCATGATAAAAAAGGGATGTCAGAAACATCTAGAAAAGATTCCAGAAGAATCATGTCTCAGAGAAATCCAGAAAGCTGACAAGTACTGTCCACATCCTTAGAAAAAACCTGTCCATTTAAAAGTCTGTATTGTATTACATGAAGATATTTCACTATATCCCCTCCCCAAGCTTTTCGGTCATACTGTAACATCTCTTATCCTTCACTAGCTGGGTGTGTCTCGACAAGTGACAATAACAAAGACGCAGATTAAAAGTAAATAATAATAATAATAATGATAATAATAATAATAATAATAATAATAATAATAATAATAATAATAATAATAATAATAGACCAGATATAGTTGTCAAAGATCATGAAAAAAAAAATGCTTTCTAATTGATGTATCAATACCAGCAGATGACAACGTTTCTCTAAAAGAAATGGAAAAACTTTCAAAATACAAATATGTAAACACTACAAAATCAGCACTCCTACTTACGGGTACGAACATCATCCTGAGCCACTCGAATGTGGAATCTAAAAACAGAAACAATTCCTATTATAGTAGGTGCCTTAGGTATAATAAAAAAAATATTCAGACAAATACATAACAAAAACGCCAGGACTTACAAATATATATAACATACAGAAAATTGCACTACTGGGCACTGCACACATCCTACGCAAAACACTTTCAATACAGTAACCATAAGAGTACCACAGCAAACCACAGCACATACCCAAGGCGCACAGAGCTGCGCTCGGTAGTGAAGCGAAAGCACGTTATAAAAATAAAACTACTGAATAATAATAATAATAATAATAATAATAATAATAATAATAATAATAATAATAATAATAATAATAATAATAATAATAATAATAATAATGATAATAATAATAATAATAATAATAATAATAATGATAATAATAATAATAATAATAATAATAATAATAATAATTATAATAATAATAATAATGATAATAATAATAATAATAATAATAATAATAATAATAATAATAATAATAATAATAAGGATCCGCCGGTATGAGAAACGCCAACGTTTCTTTGAACAAAAGAAACAGTTCAAATCCAACCTCAAAAAACTCTACCAAGAACTGGGTAAAAATAAAATAGACATTACTGCAGCACCAAAAGCAGAAGAACTGGAAAAATTCTGGAAACAAATATGGTCGGTGAAGCAACAACCCCAGAAAAGGACCATTAAAACAACGAACTTAGCACCTGAGCAACTCTGGGCCCCTATAACAACTGAAGAGGTCACCCAGACACTGCAAAGACTAAGCAACTGGAAGGCACCTGGACACGACAAGATCCCCAATTTCTGGTTAAAACACCTGCCAGGAATGCATAAAAAGCTGGCAGAAAACTTTAACAACATACTAGCAGAGCCAGAGACAATGCCTGAATGGCTCACGAAATGGAAAACATCTTAATCCCCAAATCCACGGAAATGGAGAAACCACAAAACTCTAGACCTATAACCTGTCTCCCTACGATCTACAAAGCCTTTACTGCAATAATATCGCAGAGATTAAGTAAGCACCTGGAAAATAACAACCTGTTTCCAGAAGAGCAGAAGGGATGCTGCAAGGGCTCATACGGCTGTAAAGATCAATTATTGATCAATAAAGCCATAACTGAAGACAGCCGCAGAAAGAAGAATGGTCTCAGTATGGCCTGGGTGGACTACCAAAAGGCTTTCGACAGTGTTCCCCACACGTGGATTCTGGAAACACTAGCCATAAACAAGGTGGCACCAATTATTATAAAATACATAAGGCACTCAATGAAGAAATGGCAGACAGTGCTACAGCTCCAAACAAAAGAGGGACTTGTGAAAACGAAAGCCATCCCCATTAGAAGAGGAATATTCCAGGGAGACACGCTCTCTCCACTCCTGTTCTGCCTGGCATTCACACGCTTAACTGAATTGCTAAATAAAACTGGATGCGGTTACAAATGCTACGGAAAAACAGTCAGCCACCTTCTATATATGGATGACCTAAAATTATATGCTAAAAACGACAGAGAGCTAGAAACATTACTACAGACAGTACACGGCTTTACCAAGGAAATAGATATGAAATTCGGATTAGAAAAATGTCCCAAAGCAACCCTGAAAAGAGGAAAATTAGTTAAAAGTAGCAATATAACACTAGATAAAGCCAATGAAATAAGAGAACTAGACGAAAGCCAACCATACAAGTATTTAGGAGTCAATGAACTAGATAGGATAAAACATACACAAATGAAAAAAAAATAAAGAAAGAGTACTATAGACGAGTTAGATCAATACTAAAAACAGAGCTCAATGCTAAAAACAAGATAATGGGTATCAATACTTTAGCTGTCCCAGTTATAAACTACAGCTACAACATCCTTAACTGGACACTAAACGAACTATCTAAGATAGACAGGAAAACAAGAAAAATAATGACAGGATATAGGATGCACCACCCAAAATCTGACATAGAAAGGCTATATATACAACGCACAGAAGGTGGCAGGGGTCTTATACAGTTAGAAAACTATTATAAAATAACCACCATAGGACTGCAAAAATACCTACTCCAGAAGCAAGGAAAACTAATACAAATAGCCACAAAACACGAGCAAAACAAAAAAAACTGTTTTCAGTATTTAAGGAAGCTGACGAATACAAACAAGAAATCAATCTACCTAACAAATACGAAGAAGAAGAAGAAGAAGAAGAAGAAGAAGAAGAAGAAGAAGAAGAAGAAGAAGAAGAAGAAGAAGAAGAAAAGCTATAAAACAAATGAAATCCAAACTAAAACTAGAACAGCAACGGACCATGATAAAACGATGGCAAGAAAAGCTCCTACATGGTAAATACTGGGCTAAACTAAATGCAAAAGAAATAGACAGAGAAAAATCCCTGCAATTGTTGAGAAGCTCAGGACTCAAAGCAGAGACTGAAGAATTTTTAATTGCTGCACAAGACCAAAGCCTCCCCACCAGAAATTACCAAAAACACATAATGAAAAGAAATATAACAAGTAACTGTAGAATATGTGGAGATCGACAAGAAACAATAAATCATATTATCTCTGGCTGCCCAGTCCTGGCTAAGAAGGAATATATTCACAGACACGACAGAGCTGGGACCTATATACACTGGAAGCTATGCCAACACTATGGAATAACAACAGAAAAAAAATGGTATAAACACACGCCAGAAAAGGTCACAGAAAACGAGAAAGCAACCATACTCTGGGATATGCCAATACACACAGATAGAGAAATTAAGGCAAATAGACCAGATATAGTTGTCAAAGATCATGAAGAAAAAAATGCTTTCTAATTGATGTATCAATACCAGCAGATGACAACGTTTCTCGAAAAGAAATGGAAAAACTTTCAAAATACAAAGACCTGGAAATAGAGATAACTCGAATGTGGAATCTAAAAACAGAAACAATTCCTATCATAGTAGGTGCCTTAGATATAATAAAAAAATATTCAGACAAATACATAACAAAAACACCAGGACTTACAAATATATATAACATACAGAAAATTGCACTACTGGGTACTGCACACATTCTACGCAAAACACTTTCAATACAGTAAACATAAGAGTACCACAGCAAACCACAGCACATACTCAAGGCGCACAGAGCTGCGCTCGGTAGTGAAGTGAAAGCACGTTATAAAAATAAAACTACTGAACAATAATAATAATAATAATAATAATAATGATTATTATTATTATTATTATTATTATTATTATTATTATTATTATTATTATTATTATTATTATCATTATTGTTTTTTCTTTCTTCTTTCTTCAAATTTTCTTCCATTTCTTGCCGAGTGCTTTCCGTACACCTAGGGCAGAGAAACTCATCGTATGCATTCCCAGTTTACACACGCAAATTTACAGGTAAAATATGTATTTAAAAAAAAATTAATGAATAAAAAAAAATTCATGAATGGATGTTTTTTTCACAGCGATAATGCTCTTCTCAGTACATGAGACGTTCCAGTTAACACGATTTTTTGCACTTCCTGTATCATTTTCAAATAGGTTTCAGTACCTTTTTTTTATCATTCCTAGAGATCCTACAATTTTATCCTTATTATTATTATTATTATTATTATTATTATTATTATTATTATTATTATTATTATTATTATTATTATTATGGGCTGATTAATGATACATCTAGTGATGGTGTCACAATAAAAACACCGGTAATTGCGCAACCTGATAAACGCTACCTCATATAAATGACAATGAAAAAAACAAAATATTGTGAATAACCGTGGTAATGAAACCGAAGCCAATGATGGTGACAGTGTTACACCCGGTAGGCTCAGAGATTCTGGTCTGCCTCCAGCCTGTCGATGCCCAGAAAGGGACCACCACACACGGCGTAGATGGAGAAAGCAAATTAATGCTGTGGTCATGGAGTGTTACTACATGAGCAGCCCAGTAGATGAAAATGGTTCTCAAATTAGAGGTTACCGACAACGTATATATGAACATTGGAGAGAAAAGGGATTGTTTCAACTCACGGAACAGAGACGATGTGGTCAAGGTAGAACAATAAGGAAAAATTGTTGGTTCACAGAAGTAGAGCTTGAAGCCATCAAAGTACGCTCATGAATAATAGTAGCAGAGATAACAATGAAAAAACAGTTCTTACTAATAAGAGTAATGTCATAGCACAGGAAAGGCGCAGTAGTAGTTTACTTGATGAGAAAACTATAGATGATCTAAAAGAAGATAATAAAATTAGTGGTGACAATACAGATGAACAAAAGGCAATTTACAACAGAATAAAGGTAAAACTACAGGAGAACGACAGCGACATTATTTGCAACCTTAAAAAGGTTGATCGATGGAAATTGAACCAAGAAACGAAAAATGTCAATGAAATTCTGAAATACATCAGAACAAACAACATCACAGAAACATATAATTTGATCTAGGCAGCAAGTATTGTTGTAGCAGAAAACGTGGGTGTTGATGTCAAGAAAAAGAAACATAATGGGAGCGACAAAAGAAAAGATCCATGGTGGAAAAGAAGAATCCAGGCAAGGTTAGTATGCTCTCAAAGGAAATCTCTGTATTAGACCGAAAAGAGAAAGGGGAGCTTAAAAGCGAGCAAAACTATAGAGCGCTGAAAAGGAAGTATAATATTGAAAGAAAGAGCCTGAAAGTAGTAACGGAGGAACTGAAACAGCGCCTCGTTGCAAAGAAAGCAAAGATGGTAAGATACGATCAAAGAATGAAAGGTTACTACCAGAATAGGTTATTCAGGATAGATCAGAAGAGATTTTATAAAGAAATAAATGGAGATTGTACAGATGAAATGTTGATACCAGATAACATTGAAAGTCAAAGGTTTTGGAGTGACATCTGGAGCAAAGACAAGGAGCACAAGAAGGATGCTGAATGGTTGCAAGAAATGAAACAAACAGTAGTCTGTCCAGAACAGGTAGAACTAGTCATTTTAGTTAGGGAAGTGAAGGAAATCAGCAAAAAAAGTGAGCAACTTGAAGGCCCGGGAACAGATTGAGTTCAAGGTTACTGGATCTAAAGATTTGGTGAATGTCATGCACGAATAACTGCGCAACTCAACACCTTGTTAAATGCTAACCAAGTAACACCAGAGTGGTTGATATTGGATAGGACAGTGATGTGCCTGAAAAACATCGAAAAAGGCAATACGGTAGACAAATAGAGGCTGATATCCTGTTTGCCACTTATGTGGAAGTTATTGGCTGGAATACTCGCAGAGTCAATGTAAGAACATCTGAAAAAAAAAATGGAGTCCTGCTACATGAACAGAAAGTGTGCAAGCGTAAGTGCAGAGGTACCAAGGATCAACTCCTGGTTGAGAAAACTATACTTAGAGATTGCAAGAGGAAGAAAAGTAACTTAACCATGTCATGGATCGACATTTTTGGATTATGGAATGTATGAACCTATTTTGTATTGCATCGAATGTTGAATGATTGCTTGAAAAAAAGTATGGCGAATTGGAGGACGGCCTGACAGCATATGGAAGATGTTTAGAGACAGTAGAAATTAGGAGGGGCATCTTGCAAGGGGACTGCCTGCCCCCACTGATCTTTGTACTGTGCTTGATACTACTACCACTGATTCTGAAGAAAGCAAAAGCTGGGTATGTATTCAAAAGACGCCAACAACAAGTCAACCATTTGTTATTCATGGATGCCCTCAAACTTTATGGTAAAGATGAATCCCAAGTCAGTTCCCTCGTTGATACGGTGTATACCTTCAGTGCTGATATCAGAATGGAGTTCGGAGTGAGAAAGTGTGGTATGTAAGTCTTGAAGAGAGGCAAAATCAAATGTATGGACGGGCTAACGATACCGTCGGGGGAGGTGATGAAGCAGATAGAAGAGACGGGCTATAAGTACTTGGGGATTCTGTAAATGGATAAATTGATGGAGAAAGAAATGACAGAAAAATTTAAGCTGGAGTACTTGCGCAGACTGACACTGTTCCATAAGTCGAAATTAAACGGACGGAATAAGATCGAAGCTATCAAAACCTGGGCGGTTTCACTCCTTAGGTATGGAGCAGTGATAATCGCATGGACAGTAGACGAACTAAACAATTTAGACAGAAATACAAGGAAGTTGCTAATTAGATATGGGTCACTCCACCCAAAAAGTGACACGGACAGACTGTATGTACCAAGAAAAAGAGGGAGAAGAGGACTTATTGGATGTGAACACAGCATTAGAGTAGAAGAAAACAATATGGCATCGTATGTAAAAAATTCCACAGAACTGCTATTATTAGAAGAAAGAAGGTTAGTCTTGTGTATGATGAAAGATTGCAAAGATAAAGCACTATACAAGAAATTGAAAACGAATGAAACTGAAAATAGGTGGGTAAAGAAAAGAGTGCATAGTCAATTTCATAGGGATGTTGAAGATAAATCAGACAGAGAAAAAAGATAATTAAAAGTGATTTAAAACCGGAAACGGAGGCTCTAATCTGTGCTGCCCAAGAGCAAGCACTAAGAACAAGCTACATAAAATACAGAATAGACAACACAGCAGAAAGTGATAAATGGAGAATCAGTGGACAAAACGGTGAAACCGTATGGCATATTACCAGCCAATGTGCGCCACTAGCCCAGAAGGAATATAAGAGATGCCATGTCAATATAGTCAGGCTTGTCCATTGGACACTTTGCAACAAGTATGGACTTGAGAGAGCAAAATATTGGTAGACCACCAACCTGAAGGCATTGTCGAAAATAGAAATAGGAAGCCGGACATAGTCTTAATTGAGAAAGGAAACAAACTATGCTGGATCATAGATATAGCATGCCCAGCTGACAACAAGGTATGCGATAAGGAAGAAAGAAATGTCGATAGATATGACAGGTCAGCTTTGGAGGTTAAGCAGTTGTGGTCGATGAAAAAGGGAGCGGTAGTACCAATAATCGTCGGAGCCCTAGGAACAGTGAGCAAAAATCTTGAGAAGTACGTGGAACAAATTGGAGCTGCAATAAGGGTGGAGTACTTGCAGAAAACAGTACTGCTTAGAACCGCTCGAATACTCCGGAAGGTGCTCGAAAAATAAGCGGTACTACCTTAGTTCACTGGTGGTGAACAGCTGACACTGTAGTACATCTTCAGCGTTAGAAGCTGTGCAAAGGCAATAGTAATAATAATAATAATAATAATAATAATAATAATAATAATAATAATAATAATAATAATAATAATAATAATAATAATAATAACCATTAACCCATTGGATGGCAAATGGTATTACTTACCTCCTCCCGAAAAATAACGAAACCAAAGACCCAAAAAACTCCCGGCCTATAACATGTTTGTCTACTACCTATAAGATTTTGACATCTATTCTAGTGGAGAAAACATATACGTTTATGGAAGAGAATAACCTCTTTCCCACTGAACAAAAAGGATGCAGACGAGGCTCATACGGATGCAAAGATCAGCTCTTAATTAATCGCATGATCCTTGAGAACTGCCATAACAAGCGCAGAAATCTCAGCTCTTCATGGATTGATTATAAAAAAGCCTTTGACAGCATACCACATTCGTGGATTCTGAAATCGCTGGACATTTTCAAAATTTCTCCTGTGATATAATATGTCACTATGGAACACGAAGCTGCAATTATATCATTCTAATGGAGTATTGCAGTCAAACAATATCAGCATAAACTGTGGCATTTTCCAGGGTGACTCGCTTTCACCACTAATTTTCTGCATAGCACTAATACCACTCTCAAGTGAACTGAATAGAACAGGGTATGGCTACAAAATTGACAACAGGAAAATAAGCCATCTATTTTATATGGATGATTTAAAGCTATATGGCAAAGATGATGAAGAGCTTCAAGGACTATGACATACTGTGAAAGGATTCAGTGATGATATCGGGATGGAGTTTGGCCTTGAAAAGTGTGCCAAGGCCACTTTTAAGAAAGGGAAACTGGTAAAGTCAAGTTCAATAGAATTAGATGTCGAAACAGTAATAAAAGAACTTGAGCAGGAACAAACCTATAAATACCTAGGAATAAATGAAGGCTCTGGTATCCAGCATGCAAGCATGAAAGAGAAGGTTAGGAAGGAATGTTATAGAAGAGTTCGAGCAGTTCTGAAGTCTGAGCTGAATGCATATAATAAGGTGCTAGCCATAAATTCCTTAGCAGTCCCAGTTGTTCTTTATACTTCAATGTGCTTAACTGGAATACCAGTGAAATAGTCAAAATTGATAGAAAAATCCGCAAGCTACTGACTTGTAATAAGATACATCATCCAAAGGCAGACGTGGATCGTCTTTACCTTCCCAGAGCTCAGGGAGG
>NC_142935.1:42569981-42582481 GCF_046866305.1 Octopus bimaculoides | reverse complement strand
TAAGCAACTGAATTTATTTATGCCCTGATAGGTAGATATTATGTGAGTACATTTTTATAAAAATACAACTCTCGGCTATAAAGAGTATTGGAAATAGGTTCATATTTTGTCAAATCCCATATAGAAAATTGCTGATCAGAAGTAGCATGAAATGTGGTTGTAAGCCTAATTTGAATTAGGTTATAGATTGGAAATCGAATGTTAGACGACAATTTTCATTGCTGAAGAAATTAAAATGCGCATACTGCTGCCAAAGTTATTACAAATGTTATGAGAGGGTAGAAAAAAAAAAGTAAAAAGAAATTGCATTTCGGTAGTTTGCTAGGTTCAATGACGTTCTAAGTTTTTAACTTATTCAGGGTGTCTGTTATCATATTTGCATTTGCTAATATATATATGAATCAACCATAAATCAACTATGTGTGTGTGTGTGTGTGTGTGTGTGTGTGTGTGTGTGTGTGTGTGTAAGTTTGTGTGTATACTAAGATACACACTAGAAGAAATCGCGCTATAGGAAACAAACAGCACCACAATGTCCTTGCAACTGGCACATGCTGTTAAATTTTAATTAACCTTTCCCGTTCTCTTTATCCTTATCCTGACTATCTGAATTTATATATGGCCGTTCATGTTAAATTGTATTGATGTTTTGTCGATACGTTGATGCATTTGTACGTTTGGAAATATGCAGTTGTAATACTATTGGAGACTTTTTATTTTTGTTATTTTTTGTTTTCTGTTTAAATATGGATAAACACTCAGTCTTCACGCGTTTGCATCTTATGCGTACGATAAATTTATAGTTACAGTTGTTTATGGTGAGAATGTAGAGTACTGTGAAAGTTAGTGTGTATATTTGGTGCCAGTGCAAATTAACTGATTAGTGTCAGCTATTTGCATATATGCGTACTAAGATCATGTTAGCTTACTCAATATAAATGTATATTAGAGTAATAAAGTAAGAAAGTAGAATATTTTGTATCATATGTATATGTATGTATGTATGTATGTATGTATGTATGTATGTATGTATGTATTTATTTCTATATATATATATATATATATATATATATATATATATATAATACTAAAACTCAAAGTTTGCTTTCTTGCCGCTTGATTAAGATGATAAAGATTACAAATAAAATAGTCATTTCCCCCCCCCCCCATCTAAGTAAAAAGAATCAAGTTGAAAATGTTGATTTGCGGAGGTATACATCAAAGTGTCATCGCAGCTACCGCCGTCCGTCCTTTTTTCTTACTTTGCTTTTTTTTTCTGTTAATAATTTATACAAGTTTCGGAATGCTGTGGACTGCAAGATAGAAATTTGCCCTATATTCTATGAGATATTTTTGGGATCCGCGGTACTTAATTTTTTTTCCTTAAAGGGGTAAAGTGTTATTATATTTAAAATAAAATATTAATTATTATCATCTTAATCAAAAGGTAGAAAAAAAGGCAGAAAAAAAGGCAGAGGGACTATCTCTTCATAGACCAAGATCAGTTACAATGGGAGGATTTGAATCTCATAGGAATGGAAAAACAAACAACAAATCGGTTGTACCTTATAATGAAACTCTTTAAAGAGCATTCAAATGCCATTTGCAGCGTTGAAATCGTTGCCTCAGTGAGGTCAATTAAGCAAGTACACGTTGACAAGAAATGACCAAGCTGCTGTTCAAATAAACAATGATAATGAAATTAGTTAATACCCAATGAGTAGGTATATTGGACCATCCGAAGCAGTTGCATTCATTTCAGGATGTTGATTTCATGAAAGAATACCTGCAATAGTCAAACTGCAAGTTCATATACCAGATATACAAAGATTATTGCTCAGAAATAATGAGGATATATATGACTGTCAAAGAACGTCATATGAGAAAAACATTGACAGAATTCTTTTTTTTTTATGCATGAATAATGACTTTGCAAATATATTACTTTATGCTGAATTATCCATGTATTTCATTTGGAACAGCAGTAACAAAGAATGGCAGAGAAGAAAGCGAGGAAAAATATTGAAGGCCATTTGAACGTTTTCAAAGAGGAAACACTTGGTTGTATTTATGTCGTCACACAAAAAGCAGGAGGACTGTATTATTTAAGAATTTTATTGCATGAAGTTCGAAATAAATTCGAAACGCCAAAAACATTTCCTTTCGTCCCAAGCGTCAAACTAATACACTT
Organism: Octopus bimaculoides; assembly: GCF_046866305.1. Lineage (NCBI taxonomy): Eukaryota > Metazoa > Mollusca > Cephalopoda > Octopoda > Octopodidae > Octopus > Octopus bimaculoides. The sequence goes on along the minus strand of NC_142935.1, from coordinate 42,580,290 downwards.
GCTTGTTCACTCACCTGTCTTTGTCTTTTGTTATCTTTACATCTTGGCTTTATAAATATTCGAAGCCGTGAGAAAATAATTCACTGCATTTTGTCATGGAGAAAATCTGTCACTGTAGATAGATTGGTGTAAACACACCAGTTCAGTTAGCAGTGATTCTTAACCAAACAGGCTTTCTTATGGGTTCGGATATGTGTCAAACATATTGAACTGATAACAAGTTTGTATTTATACAGATCACTGCCCAGCGCTTTTATATCATCGAGTAAATGTGGACAGAACTAAACAGAAAAAGTTCATCAGAAGAATCTACACAATCTTGAAGAGTTGTGGGAGCTCAGCCACAAAGAATCGCGTCTCATACCTGTGAATGTGGTAAATAATTAGTACGCATCTCTCCTCAGGCACATTGAAGCAATTATGCAAGCTAAGAGAAGCAACACGAAATATTAGCAATGTACAGTAAATTCTTGAAATGAACATTATGTAATAATTTCTATTATAGACATTTTTCTCTTTTAAAACACTGTATATTGTTTGGATTATGTGAGATGACCGAAAACTTTTGCACGGCCATTTTTGGTGTCGTTTCGCATATTCTCCTCTCATTCAGAACCCCTACTACAAAATGTAAGGATTAGGTATGGAAATGACTCCAACAGGACCAATGTTTCATCTGTAAAAACGCAATGTGCAATATCTAATTATAAGTTGAAAATTAGAAATTTACAATAGTTTAAAGTGGCCGAAGACTTTTGCTCGGTACTACACACACACACACACACACACACACACACACACACACACACACACACACACACACACAAAGACACACACACACACACACACATATATATATACAGTAGGTGACACAAAAAAGGACAGGAAAAAAAACAAGGACGGGACATTCGGAGCTTTCAATCTTCATTCGAGAAGCAGATCGTCTTTGCAGTTTCGACCGGTTAATTTTGAGACTGCTCTAATCTGGCCGGCTCCAAGGAAATCTAAGCTAAGAGCACTAGATTCTCTCTCTCTCTCTCTCTATCTCTTGTTACTCGTCCTTCGCCTCTCACCGTTACTACTACTATCTCTCTCTCTCTACCTCTCGTTGCTCACTTTTATTCTACTTCCTCCCCTCCTTTTCCCTCTGCTACTCTTTCTCTTCATACAGCCTTGGTCACGTGTGTGCGGCTGCTATTTCTTTGCGTTCTTGGAATCACCAAGCTCGCACGCACTTCTTTGCCCCTCCTGTACGTGCTTCACAGCGTTCGAGACATACACACTTCACGTCTGGCTGTACAGCCTTTTTGTTTGTTTATTTCACCGTTTCGTTTTCCTGTCTTGTTTTCCGTCCGCCACTACCCTCCACGAAAACAATTTAATTTGTGTTCGTGGGAAGAACCATTTTAACGATGCGTACTGCCTTAATTCTTCGAAACGCCGGAGTTTTAATGGTGGCAGCTGATGAAGGGGATGTTTCTATGTGGCCTGCTTGTTTGTTGCACCTTGTTTACCATTTTTGTCCTTGTTCTTTTGCCACGTCATGTACCCAGTTATGTATCTATATGTACATGTGGATGAACGTATATACATACATGTACATATATATGCATATACTCATATATTGTTTATATATATATATATATATATATATATATATATATATATATATATAAACAATAAAGTTTATGGAATGGAAATATAATAAAAGTTTGATGACCACATGTTGCTAGATGGTTACTCAGTGGTATTTGGCGGACTTCTGGGTTTTTAATCTGTTGTCGATGTACCCGTGAGCGTTCCGATAGTGCATTACCTGTCTGGCCAACGTACAATTCTTCACAATTAGGGCATTTGATGCAGTAGATTAGATTTCTACTTTTGCAGTTCATGTTCGCATTGGCTGGTGCATTTATCATAGTCTATAGCAAAAATCAGACGAAAAATAGTGATGTTATATAACTTTATTCAACTTTGCGATCATTTCGAAAGACGTGAGAAATTATTTCGTCCATATGCACATTGACTTGTACAAGTAAATTTATTTACATCCATTCAATAATTAACTAATTAATTAATTTGCAGTTTACCTTTCACTTTTCTCGTCAGTCTGATGGAGGGCAATGTGTTTCCTTAATTGATTGATTAATTCTATGAGATTACATTTATATGTTCAAAACTGTGTATAGTGATGAAATTGTTCCTCGGAATGATTGTATGCTTGAAAAAAGTTATGCAAAAACATCGTCTCTGTAATTTTTGTTCGAGTTACACACAAACACACACACACACACACACACACACACACTCATACTCAGACAGACAGACACACAAACATATACCCACACATACGCACATATAATATACATATGAGTATGTATGTGATTTTGTACGCGTGTGTATGTGTGTGTGTTTGTGTGAATGTGCGCTTGAGCATGAATGCATGAATGACTCCTACCATTATCAGTATTCCTTTGTCATTATTAAATCTAACCAAAATCAATATTCTATTCTATTCTTTTATTTTTGCATTTAGATATTTTAAATCACTAACTGTATAACATTTTCAGTGACATTTGCTGCAATTCACAACTTTCACCGATAAATGGCTTTAAATGCCCTGCTTGCTGTGGAAATGTAGAATTTGATAGCGAGGCGAAATTTTGTTGCGCAGGTGCATTACTTCCAAGAACAACTGCAACGAACGGCTGTTGCAGCGCGGAATCGATAGATACATCAGTTAGCGATTGTTGTAACGGCGCTCCGATTATGCAAACGACGCATGCATACTGTGGTACAGCACCAATTCTCAGGGAAACTATATTGGGACGGTCACAATGTATAGCACGAAGTCTCTTTGTTGTTAGGGCACTGTAACGCATATTCTGGGGAGAAATAATAACATACCGCACATATTTGCTTGCTGTGTATCTTTAATGTTCGAAACATATACACACTTCTGTTACTTTGGACGTGTGTATCTACGACAGAGTTGGGTAACATGGTTCCGGGTTCAGTCCCACTGCGTGGCATCTTGGGCAAGTGTCTTCTACTGTAGCCTCGGGCCGACCAAAGTCTTGTGAGTGGATTTGGTAGACGGAAACTGAAAGAAGCCCGTCGTATATACGTATATATATATGTATGTGTGTATATGTTGTGTATCTGTGTTTGTCCCCCCACCATCGCTTGACAACCGATGCTGGTGTGTTTAGGTCCCCGTAACTTAGCGGTTTGGCAAAAAGCGACCGATAGAATAAGTACTAGGCTTACAAAGAATAAGTCCTGGGGTCGATTTGATTCGACTAAAGGCGGTGCTCCAGCATGGCCGCAGTCAAATGGCCGAAACAAGTAAAAGAATAAAAGAAAAAGAATGTAAAGACATGTTTTTTCTGTTCAATTTTGCTTTGCACAAAATATATACGCTTCTTTTGTATAGTCATTAAACAAGGTTAATATCAGAAAACATTCAAAGGCTTTCATGCCGTGATGACCCCGATTTTAATTTTAGTCATATCTCTCAGAAACTGGATATCAAGTATTGTAATCATTCTTTGTAAGACTTGGCTATAGAAATGAACAAAAAGCATTCCGTAACTTATTGGTAGATTTGAAAACCAGCAATGGCCTCATTTTTATGTCGTCATTTCAGGCGAAGCGTGTTCAGTTCAGCGAAATGTCGAGTAAAAAATATAGCTATTAACTCTATGGTAATATTCTGAGAGATGGTTAGTTAACCTATGGACGAAATCCTTAATTCTCAAACTATGAACCTGCTAGGCGAGTGTATAATTGGCTGCGAGTGTATAATTGCCTACGAAATATATATTTATTTCATGCAGCTCTTTTCGCGAAAATTTGTAATAGTTTAAAAATTTAATATAAATATACCATATTCTTGTATGTATTTAAAATGAACAGTTACATATAGACTTTATCCCATTAATTCAATATTCTGTATGAAAATTCTTCCAATGCCAAGTTTCTTTCAGACGAAGATCTGTTTGATTAACTTGCTAGAAATAAAGGCTAAATCTTCCTCCCTCAAATTACAGCATACCGTCTTAAAATGAGACATATTAATGTATTTCTAGAGAAACCTGTTCAGGAACATATTACGCCCATGAGCATTGCACCATTTCCGAGACAAGCGATGTCGACTTGATTAGCGTTCGATTCTGACGGTTATGGAAAATAGATGTGTTGATGGGCAGTCCCAGAGGGTTATAATTGTTGGGGGGAATAAAATAGTGTAATGATGGATGATTTATTAAGACAATATGGATAAATAGAAAAGAGGATTTTATTGTGTCTTGACTGCTTGAGTGGAGGTGACCCGAGACCAATAAATTCTGGGGCGCAAGAACAATGATAGTAGAGGTGGAATAGGCTAAAATAAGAGACAGCGACTCTGTGAATCAGAAATTATAGTATGCCAAACCCTCTATAAATGACAGCAAATCCGACTTAAATCACTAACACCTTTTTAAATAGAAAACATTGCACATTGTAATCGAACTAACAACAGCTTCAACAATTAAACAGGAAGGTATTCTACAGGCGCATATTATAGATACACGTATTTTATAGATACATATATTGCTTACTAGAGTTATAAAAAATTTGTAGAGTGGAGAGACGCATTAGGCTTTTAGGTTATTCAACTTACATTTAGATCAGGGATGAGCAATTATTCTGGTTCAGACGCTACTTTAAGAGAGCCGTGTTTAGCGGAGTACCGCACCTTCTATAACTGATTATATTCATTAGTTAACATTACATTTCATTTAACATGAAGTGTAAATTACATAATAATAAATAAATAAAACTAAAGTAATGGTGGTACACAGAAAAGGTTTCATTACATTTATTTATGTGCAAATTACACATCAGCCAGCACAAGTAATTTAATGCGACAAATGTAACCTGTCACACTTATTTACAATTCTTTTGAAATCAGGAGTGATGTTGCTTGTTGAGATCCTCATCACTGCCTGCAAGTTTATGTCAGTCACAGAAGACCTATTTTTACTCTTGTTGATTTTCATGCAAGAAAAACTTTGCTCACAAACGTATGTGGATTCAAAAATAGAAAATATTTCCCCAGCAAGTTTCTTCACACACGGAAATTTGTCAGTAGATAGAAATTTGTAAAATCCTATCAATGTCACAGAATCAAACATTTCCTTAGCGTGTGATCTGACTGCATGTCAATTAGATCAAGCTGCATCTTCTCTGGTGCTGTATCAATATCAGCAGCGAAGCGATAAGATAGCAAATTCAAAGCTCAGTTTTCTAAAAATCCTGAAATTTCTTGTGACTTCATCTTACAAGCTCAGCAAATGACCCCTAATCTTGGAAGAAACACTTGCAGGCACTTTCTGTTTTCTTAATAAAGGGAAATAACAAAACTTGCTCTTATCTGCTTGCCTTGCAACTAGACCTAGTTTTGTTTTGAATGATCTCACATTTTATGTAGAAACTACCCATTTCTATACAATGTCATATTCAATACATTTGATTTCTCAAACATATCAGTTACAAACATCATCTTATATCTCCATACATCTCCATATATCTTATATCTCCATACATCTCCATATATCTTATATCTTCATACATCTCCATATATCTTATATCTCCATATATCTTATATCTCCATACATCCCATTTTGGTCACAAAATCACATGTAAGCTCCTTCATGTCCAGAAAGAGGAGGATTTCATTCTGTAATTCCCAAAAACGTTTTAGCACTTTCCACATGCTTAAACACCGAATACTGTTGTGGTAAATCCCATCTCCATACTCAGCATCCATATCATCAAGCAGAGATTTAAATTGTCTATGATAGAGCGTCCCTACTCTGACTGAGTTCCCTACGCTCACTACAGGATCCACCACATCCTTTAGGTCCAATGCAGCTTTACAGAAGTTTTCCTGTTGCAAAATGCAATGAAAAGACAAGATATCACTGTCTGGCCGTTCTGCTTTTAACTTGTTCTCTAAAAGTTTCATCATACCCGCATTTTTTCCGGTAAATGCTCTGGCCCCATCTGCTGGAATGCATGCCATTCTATTCCATGACAGGACACTTTTCTCCACACAATCGACAACACATTCAAACTAGTTCTGACCAGTGGTTGTATTTTTCATCGATTCCAAACCATGTAGTTTATCTGTGATGACGAATGTTCAGTAACGAAATGTTCAGTAATGAAAACAACTTCGATTGTTGTGATAACCTGCAGTGAATGGATTAAACAATAACTCAATCGAAAAAAATGTTAAAATGAATTAATGTGTCATTAAACAAATGAAAACTCCTATTGTTGAGTTATAAAGCAACTTTCCCAGCTTAAATAAAGGATATTGTCGACAAGTGTATAAATATAAAAGGGAAAAAAAGCTAGCTCTCCGCTCCAGCAGAAGTAGATAATTGCTGCAGGAAGTGAGGCTTAAAGTAGGGTATATAACAAGATGCAACAAACATAAGATTGACAATGCAGTCTGTGAGGGCAAGAGAGAACACTTTTCTGTGGCTACTATCACACGGTTATCAAACGAGTTTATCCTTATTTCATCAAACCTGAAGAAACGGGGTCGAGAGAGAAAATATTGGTATCTGACGAGCTACTCGAAGCTAGAGGACCAAGCTAGAGTGTCAGACGTAGTGGACATCATGAGACACTTCCAGTTCCAACACAACGAACGTATATGAGTGACAGTAGCGCAGAAAATACTAAAGAGTTAGATACGTTGGGAAGCAAACCACTCTAAGGCATTCTAGTTTATGGGAGAGAAGAAAAGCGGAAGCTCTAAAAAACAAACATTGATGTTACGCGTAAAGTTCTTTAAAAAATCAACAGAACGCTCACATCGAGAGGAAAGATAAGAGATTCATCTGCATATATCCAGAAAGAGCCTTACGAGAAATCTTTTCATGGCTTCCATTTACACCAACAGCTAGAATAACAACGACGACAAAAATATTACAAACTACATAAACAAACGAAAGCTACAGAAGAAGCAGAAACCAGTAATTCCCCCACTTTCTTCAAGGTATAAGATCTAGTGTTGTTATCTCTACATAATTATCCAGCAAGCAACTTATACAAAGATTATGCAATAAGAACAGAAGTTGGGCAAGTCCATCTGGTGGTTTGAATCCTAATACATATCATAAAAATGTGCTATACCAAGTGAAACAATGTTCTAAAAGATGCGGTAAAACGGCCAAAACAGCAGAAAAATAACCACCACCATCACAACACAATGGATTAGAAAGAGAAACTAAATCAGGCTCAACAACCCACCACACATATATATATACACGTGTGTGTACGTATATATATATATATATATATATATATATATATATATATATATATATATATATATATATATATATATATATATATATATGGTGACCGGTAAATTCCATCGCAGTAAATTCCACCACGGAATTCCACCAGGTAAATTTCACCACAGGTGAAATTATTATTTATAATAATAATAATAATAATAATAATAATAATAATAATAATAATTATTATTATTGTTATTAATATTTTATTATTATTATATGGGTTACGATATTATGGAAATTAAAAAAATGCATAAAAATAATATCAATAATGTCAATGAATACAAATATACGTTGAAGACGTTGTCAAAGTATTTGAAGATTTGTCTGATGATGAAAACATCCCTTCTGAGTTTATCCCCTATTTTGAGATTACATACATTGGGATTATAAGGTGGTGCGGTCCTCATCGGTGAAGAGAAACCCAACATTATTTTAGACAACTCTGGAATGTACGTGATCGCTTCTTAAATGACTTGCTAAGATCAAATAATTCTTTAGAAGGGTTCCACAATGATTTGCGCTCATCACTAACATCCACACATCCAAATTTGTGGAAACTATGCACTGGCCTCAAAGCTGAGGAAGGATTAAGCCACATAAACATTGCACACATTCGACGTGGAGACTAAAAAAAAAAGACCTATCAAATTATTGATGCACGGCTGAAGGAGTTAGTTCAGGAATATCAAAATGAAAACCCTCCGCAATTTTTAAGAAATAGTACACACAATTTATCTTAAGAAATTTTAAAATAATTTCTTAAAGGAATAAATTAAACTTTCTGATCCTAACTCTGCTTCGCAATGTACTCGCTGTTATATTTTTATCCTATGTGTGCTAAAATTTAATCTTATCTTTCTTTATCCCAGATTATATTAGTTTTGATATTGTTGATGAGCCCTTTTCATAGATTCTTACGCGATGGGAGTACATTAAAGTGATCCCATCTCAGTTCAAGTAGATTATATAAAGATAATTTTCTCTCTCTCTCTCTATCTCTCTCTCTCTCTCTCTCTCTCTCTCTCACTCTTTCTCTCTCTCTCACTCTTTCTCTCTCTCTCACTCTTTCTCTCTCTCTCTCTCTCTCTCTCTCTCTCTCTCTCTCTTCTTAAGATATGAAAGACAGACCGACGAAATAACATAGGTATTGACCCACGGTCTAGAGAAACTGACCACGGTGATTATTAGCGGGAGCAGCTTATATTGGAAGTCTGTCCATGGGTGGAATTTACCATGCTGGAATATACCGTGGTGGAATTTACCGCGGTGAAATTTACCTAGAAACATATATATATATATATATATACAGGGGTTGGACAAAATAATGGAAACGTTAAAATTTCAAACAAATATATTTTAATTTGTGGTAGGACTGTTTTGGCAGTAACCACAGCTTGAATTCTACGAGCTATAGACTCGTACAAAGTCTGAATTGTTTCCAAAGGAATTTTTGTTCATTCTTCAGCTAAAACAGTCTCCAGTTCTTGTAGTGATGATGGTGGAAGATATCGACTCCTTACTTGTTCCTAAAACGCTCCAATAAATGCTCAATAATATTGAAATCTGGAGACTGTGGTGGCCAGATAAGATGTTCAACTTCACTAGAATTTTCCTCGTGCCTTTCAGTAACAACTTTACTGTGTGAATTGGTGCATTATTATCCTGAAAGATTGCGTTTCCCTCCGGAAACAGTTCCGCAACCATACGATGAATTTGATCAGGTAAAATGCTTAAATTGTCTTGACTGTTAATTCTGCCACGAAGGAAAACCACTGAGCCGGCGGATTTCCATAGCCCCCTTCCCCGCCCAGATCATCACAGATCCTCCTCCATGTTTAACCTTTGGAAGAAGGCAGTCTGGGTCAAATGCTTCTTTTGGCTATCTCCACACGTATACTCGGCCGGTGGTCAGAAATAAGGTAAAGGATGAATCGTCCGACACCCATTCTGTAGGTTTTTACTTCACTCTAAACGCTTTGCAACGTTTGTTTTTGAAAGTAGTGGTTTTCTGATTGTAGCCCTCCAATGAAATCTGGCTTTGTGCAGCTCCCGGCGAACGGTTTTCGTGGAAACTGCGTTCCCGAGGTAGTCATTAAGCTGTGCAGTAATTTTGGGAGCTGTACTTTTGTGATCCTTTCTAAAAATTCGCGTAAGAGTCCGACGGTCCCTATCTGAAAGTTCTGGTTTACTTCCGGAGTTTTGTTTCGACGAGGAAGTTTTTCCCTCTTTCTCAAAGGCTGTCATTACTTTCGAGACAGTACTTCTTTATACACCAAACGTTTCAGCTCTTTTCATTACGCTAGCGCCTGCCATACGAGCACTAACAATTTGACCTGTTTGAGAGTCCAATAGATCTGCCATTTTAAATACCTTTTTCTGATGATATCTGAAACGAAGCAGCAATTTTAGCAAAACATATTAAGCAACACTAATAATAAATCAAAAAAATAAAAACGCATAGAAATAAACAAGCTTTTGGCGGTTTTATAGATATTTCAAAATTATGATGTTATGATGCTAGGTTTTTCCATTATTTTGTCCAACCCCTATATATATATATATGTGTGTGTGTGTGTGTGTGTGTGTGTGTGTGTGTGTGTGTGTGTGTATCTTCCAGATAGGTGCGAAATTCTGTCTGTGGGTGTGTTTGTTTGCGGAGTTGTTAGCTAACCCCTCCTACAACATTTTATCGATTTTGATGAAATTTGACACATGAGTAGAACTCATGTCTGGAAACCTCATGGCATACTCAGATTGTTGAAAATACGATATTAGAGCCCCTAGTAAGGATTCTTATATATAACTATTATATTTTATTTTAACAGACAAGGGAAATAACCTAATCATTTTCCTATATTATTTGGTATAAATCAAATGGAGTATACTTATTTCTTAGTATTTGATCTGTCAGAGTTATTTTCGTAATTTATCGAGTACAATCCTTA